>NW_016107542.1:1194432-1205752 GCF_001604975.1 Cebus imitator | reverse complement strand
GAATATTAAATTTCAATTAATTCAAAACTAAAATATTACAAGTATTTTTCTTTTGCTAAAGATGTGTCATGTAACATAAAAGTATTAACTACTTAGTTAATACTTTGGGTGCATTTTATATCAAAAGACTTCCAAATTTATAAAGAAATGTTGTTGATTCATGACTCAAAAATTTTAATATCCTGGTATAGATATTTTTGGATCTTTACCATCTGTCAAAGAAGAACTTCTCCCGTATGATAATTAGCTTCTATCGTGATGAATAATGCTTTATTCATTCTAGACTTACTGGAATTTTAAAACAAAAGATGGGTGTTCCCCTTATTGCTTCATTCTGCTACATGATATTGACAGTGTTGAACTTTATCTGAGCCCTGTGTTCTTCAAAAAGCCACTTACAAATGGACCACCCTACTCACACATATTCTAATTAGACTCACCTCCACCCTTCCTCATGACTCTGACTCCTTGTTTTCCAGTTCTACATCTCTCAGAACCCTTCTCTTTCTTTGAAGGAAGATAAATAACTAAAAAACTTTTCCCTTCAAAGAAAAAGAAGGCGATCTTTTTTTTTCTTCACAGAAACATTTTGTAACAGAAATATAAAAATTTGCTAACACAAATTTTTATTAAATTATTATTGAGACAAAAACTAGTCGATATCTATAGGGTCATAAATAATCTATTGTATCTTTACCAACAAAATTTTACATTTCTATTAACAAAAATTATATTGTATTAGACCTCTAGAAGTTAGCTTCTATTCCCACAGCCCTGTAGAATTGTGAGGAACAATGAAATCTGCAGACCTCTTTAGAATCAAATAACTCTGCAAGTTTTCTCTAAACACTTAGCACTCTATTTGTATTAGTTCGTTTCCATGCTACTGATAAAGACATATTGGAGACTGGGCAATTTACAAAAGTCTTTAATGGACTTAAAGTTCTACATGGCTGGGGATGCCTCATATTCACGGTGGAAGGGGAAAGGCACATCCCACATGGCGGCAGATAGAAGAGCTTGTGCAGGGAAACTCCTGTTTTTAAAACTATCAGATGTCATGAGACTCATTCACTATTATGAGAATAGCACAGGAAAGACCCACCCCCATAATTCAGTCACCTCCCACCGCATTCCTCCCATGACATGTGGGAGTTGTGGGAATTACAATTCAAGGTGAAATTTGTATGGGGACACAGCCGAACCATATCACTATTGAAAAACATTCTATTGAAAGGACACCCAATAATCTTTTGCCCATTACAAAGTTTTTCATATTTCTTTCCGGTACTACATATTTCAATTATATGGACTTAAAATTTTTCAGGATAAACTCTGTACACCAAGACCTTGGCAGAGAATGTAATCATCAACTGTGTACTTTCCTACTATTATCAAATGAGAGAAATTTAAATTTCATCTATTTATGTATCTATCATCAAAATCAAAATAAAAATATAGAGAGGCATCTCTAAACTTAATATTTTATTTGGGAAGAAAGAATTGCAGTTCAGGGCATACCTACAGACTGGGTGGGCTTTGATATGCCTGAAGAACAAAGAAGGCTGAAGGTTTTATAAAAAAGAAATATTATGTATTACTCTTTGAGAAAGTTAATTGGCACTAGTAAGATAATGGGGAGCTTGGAAGTTTTTGTTGGTAAGTGATGGTGGTGGTTAAAATTAATCTTAGAATTGCAACAGGTTGTTTGAGCAACTATTAGATAAGATGGATTTCAGGTTGCAGTGGGCAGTTTCAGCAGCTAGGCTTGCAGAGAATTGGATTTTTGAAGCAATGTTGCATGTCCTGAGTGCTTTCCCCCTATAGCTTCTTAACTGTGTTTTAGTTGGGTATGTGAAGAATGACTCAATTCGTATGATCAACTTTCTTTCTTTTCATATTTTTTTTTTAAAGATGGATTTCACCATGATGGCCAGGCTGGTCTTAAACTCCTGACCTCAGGTGATCCACCCACCTCGGCCTCCCAAAGCGCTGGGATTACAGGCGTGAGCCACCTCACCCAGCTGTATGATCATCTTTCACAGTACCTGTCCCCACCCCAATACTCTTACACACAAACATACAGATGTATACATACATGGAAATACTTAGATAAAAAGATGCATTCCATTCGTTTCTCTTGAAGACACAGCCTAGGTCTGGAACCAGACAGGCATAGCCCACAGAACTATATGTCTACACCACAGTGTTTTGGCTGCTATAGAAATGTGTCTACTAACTTGTATTCTCAGTTCACACATGAGTATTTTTTTAAGCTCCTACTTAATCAAACTTGCACTGAAGCCTAAACAATGTTGCATTTGGATTGCAAAGCTTCTTTGAGAGAAACTATTTCTTTTAAACTTCTTTGTTTAACCCTCAAGCAGGACACATATCTTATGATAGTTAAGAAAATGTGATTTGATCATGGAAAGAGTGATGGAATATTAAAGAGAATTTGTAGTCTAGAAAGGGGAAGCACCTTGTCTAAAGTTACCTATCTCATTAATAGCAGAACCAGGAATCCACTGTGGTAGGCAGAATTTTAAGATAGCCCCATGACCTTCACCCTCTGGTGCTACTTCTGAGATTGTTATGTTACATGTGTCAAAGGTTCTCTTTGTGACCAAGCTCTAGTCGGGTTCTTCTGAGCCCCATTAGCTCCCATCCCTGGACATATCCTTAAAGAGCCCATTTTTTGCAAGAATCCTGCTAAGTTAGTTTATCTAGAATACCCCACTCTCCACATCCTATCAAATTCCTTATCCCTCACCATCCCCAAGATCATGTCTGATTACCCTGGCCTGCTTTCAGCAAGAATCCTGTTAGGTCAGTTTAGCCATTATTCCCCTTACTGCTAATGTTACCTCTTATTAATTTTCCATCCACTGCTCCTTGCTATAAATTCCCACTTTTCCTTGTTATATTTGGAGTTGAGCAAAGTCTGTCTTCTCTACTGCAAAACTCCATTGCAGTAGTCTATATGTCAGTCTGAATAGTCATAGTCCCTTCCTGAACAGTCTTTCTTACTGTCGTTAACAAGTATTATGAATAATTTTTTCTTTAATACTTGGCACAGGGAAGGTGGACTTAATCTGATCCCATTAACCCATTATTTCTTCAGCTAGTGGCGGAAGTCAGAAAGACTCTAAGTGTGAGGGAGATTTGACATGATAGCAGTCCTCTGTTGCAGATGTGGAGGGAGCCATGTGGAATGATCTGAGAGTAGCATTGAGGAGCTGAGTGATCCCTGGCCCGCAGCCAGCAATGACAATAACCTTAGTCCTACCTCTGCAAAGAACTGAATTTGGCCAAAGAACTGACTTTGGCCAACAACTTGAAGAAACAAGGAAGCAGTTGCTCACAGAACCGCAAGGTGAAAGCCCAGTCTGTGAGACTCTAAGCAGAGAACCCAGCTAAGCCCTGCTGGGCTTCTGAGCTACAGAACTGTGAGATAATAAATGGGTGGTGTTTTAAGCTACTAGGTTTGTGGCAATTTTTTATGAAGCAATAGAAGTCTAATGCAAGTCGAAAGACTTTTCCTTCACAGCATTTGGGATCCTCACAGACTGGAAGGATGTCGGTCCTTCTGTTTCCCTGCGAGGGGTGGAGTGGTTTAGAGCATGCTCCCCAACTTTTTGGCACCAGGGACCAGTTTCTATGAAACTGGTCCCTGATGCCAAACCATGGAAGACAATATTTCCATAAACCAGGGGGTTAGCGGGGGATTTTCAGGATAATTCAAGCACATTACATTTATTGTGCACTTTATTTCTTTTTTCTTTCATTTTTTTAAATATTATACTGTAAGTTCTGAGGTACATGTGTAGGACGTGCAGGTTTGTTACATAGCTATATATGTGCCATGGTGGTTTGCTGCATCCATCACCCCATGATCTACGTTAGGTATTTCTCCTAATGCTATCCCTCCTCTATCCTCCCGCCCCCTGCTATCCCTCCCTTAGCTCCCCAGCCGCCTATAGGCCATGGTGTGTGATGGTCCCCTCCCTGTGTCCATATGTTCTCATTGTTCAGTACCCACTTATGAGTGAGAACATGCGGTGTTTGGTTTTCTGTTCTGGTGTCAGTTTGCTGGAATGATGGTTTTCTGTTCTATTCATGTCTCTGCAAAGGACATGAACTCATCTTTGTCTATTATTATTACATTGTAATATATAATGAAACAATTATACAACTCACCATAATGTAGAATCAGTGGGAGCCCAGAGCTTGTTTTCCTGCAACTAGATGGTTCATCTGGAGGTGATGGGAGACAGTGACAGATCATCAGGCATTAGATTCTCATAAGGAGAATGCAACCTAGATCCCTCAGATGTGCAGTTCACAACAGGGTTCATGCTCCTATGAGAATCTAATGTCACTGCTGATCTAACAGGAGGAGGAGCTCAGGCAGTAATGTGAGTGATGGGGAGCAGCTGTAAACAGAGATGAAACTCTGCTCATCTGTTCACTTCCTGCTATGTAGCCCAGTACTGGTCCATGGCCTGGGGGCTGGGGATGCCTGGTTTAGTGGGTAAAGGAATTTGAATTTAGATGTTATCTCTGCTACTGATAACCCCACTGCCATTGTTGAGTGGGTACTAGGAGCCAGGCATTGTTTTGGGAAGCTTTGCATTGGTTACTTTGATTTTCAACAACTATCCATAAGTTCTACAAGAATTTCCCTTTTGACAGATATAATACTCAAGGCCTATTAAGGCAAGCTCATGGCCCAAAGTCATGCTGCTAGTAAGTGGCAATGCAGAGTTCTATAGTATTTCTGTCTGACTCTGTACTTTTGTGCTGACATCCAGTGACCTTGTATCCCTTTGCTAGGGCCACTGTAACAAAGTAGCACAAACTGGATGACTTAAACAACAGAAATTTCTCTCCCAGTTCTGGAGTTCGGAAGTCCAAGGCCACTGTGTTAGCAGGACTGGTTCATTCTGAAGGTGAAGGAAGGATGTGTTCCAGGCCTCCCTCCGAGCTCCTGGTGGTTTGCAGGCAATCATCACATATGCATCACCCTGTGTGCATTCTCCCTGTGTGCCTGTCTGTGTGTCCAAATTTCCCATTTGATATGGACACAGTCATATCGGATTAGGCCCCTAATGACCTCTTTGTAACTTAATCACCCGCCAAAACCCTCTTTCCAAACAAGGGCACATTTACAGACCCTGAGGGTAGGAAGTTCAACATCTTCAGGGGTAGGGACACATTTCAATTCATTACAAATCATATACTTCAATTCTTACCTTAAAGGCAAGAGAAATGCACTTGTTTGGAGGTGTGTATTGCCTTTCCCCATTAATCCCAGAGCTGGAGATTGATATCAGTACCCAAGCCCTAGGCAGAGGGATAAAAAGGGCCTTTGTGTTTCTCTTCCTGCTGAGTCAGTCTTCGCATCTCTTATCACTCCATCGTATGCCTTTAGGCTTTCTCAGCCTCCTCAGATCCTAGAGAGAGAAAGCTGTCAAATCCTCCTGGATCTGTTCCCCTCTACCCCCTGCTTTGTGATCCAAGTCCTGCTTATACTCAGCAGAGCTGCAGAGGGCTTTAATTGAGGGTGGGAGTGCAGGAGTAAGGAGTGGAGGAGGGGTGGTCTTCAGCACTTTGATGAGGCTTCCTGGGAAGGAAGTGGCATCTGGGCACAGTCCAGAGATGAGAAAATCTCTGCTGCCACCACTTTACTTGCTTCTCTCTCACTTTGCCAGAGGTGAGTCTATTAACAGCAATACATCCGTTAGCCTTATACGGCCAGCCAGGCCCTGTTCTAGGAACTTCATATACAAGATCTCACTTTATTTTCATGATCATAATCAACATTTGCACAGTTTTATAATGTGTGAAGCATTTTTTCAACTGACCTTTGCTACCTACTTTTGAGACATTAGAACTGATTTTATTTCCATTTTGTGGATGAAAAGTGACTTGCTTGATGCCACACTACACATGATGTAACTACTGCCTAGTAGGTTCACAGACGCAGCCAGGTTCTCCAGGGGAGCGGCTAAAGGCCCTTTTCCAGAGGAGATGTTCATTCTCACCTACTTTTGGGGATCTTTTAAACCCGCCTCCTTCTGAGGCCCATGTGGCAGGCAGCCATGTCTTGGATTCCCACTCCATGCTGAAATTGATATAAATGAGTCTCTCCCTCTCTCGTTCAGGCATACACAAACCTTGTGATCTTGCTTTTGGAAAGAAACCATGGTTTTATTTTGACAGAGTTGAGGGTTTAGTGTGTACCACCCACTGGCTCCTAAGAGACAAACCCAAGGGAAGTCCAGCTCGATGCAGTCATCATCCTCAGCCAGAGTTTTTGCTGAAGTCTTTGTTACCTATGCTTTGGGAAGCACAGCTCAGCACACAGTAGGTGCTAGGTAAAGAATGATGACAATCTATGCCATTTATTGCTCCGTAACAATCCCCAAACTTAGCAGCTAATAACAATGCACATGTGTTACCTTATAGTTTCTATGGGGCAGGCATCCAGACAAGATTTACCTGAGTGGTTCTGGCTTAGGATATCTCCTATAGTTGCCATCAAGCTGTCAGCCAGGCTTGTGGTCACCCCAGGCTGGAGGATCTGCTTCCAAGTTCATTCATGGGGTAGTTAGTAGGACTCAGCTCCTCACAGGCTATTGACTGCATACCCTATCACATGGGTCTCTCCATAGGCTTCCTCAGCGTCCTCACAGCATGGTGGCTGGCCTCATCCTAGAGCAAGCAATCTGAGAGACAGCCCAAGACGGAAGCAGCTACAATCTTATTATCTCATCTCAAATGTGACTGACCATCACTTCTTCCATCTTTTATTGGTCACACAGACCGGCCCTGGTACAATGTGGGAGGAGCCTACACAGGGGGTGAATACTAGGGGTCATCTTGCAGGCTGGCTACTGAAGGAGACCAAAACCTTTCACCCCAAAATATACTTCTTTGACATATTTTGAGATGGCGGTTCAGAGAGCCTGTAAACAGAGGTGACCCTTAAAAGCTGTCTTTTGATGGGAGATTTGCATCCGTAGAGAATCTGTATTGAGGCAGCCAGGCTTTCCCTGAAGCTTTCTCTTGTCCTTATCTAGAAAAGATTAACAGAGAGTCTGACACCTTTAAAGATCTGAAAGAAACATTTACCATCTATTCTCCCAGCAGGCTGCTAAATGTAAGGTTTCATCTATATAACAAGACCACTTTTGCTAGCCAGGTCTCCTCCTCTCTCCCTCCCACAACCTGTCTTGCCATCATAATCTAATATACCACCATCATCTGTTTTTGGCTATAGCCTGAGCCCCCCTGGTTTCTGTAATCCCAAGATGGTGTGTAAGATTCTGTACTGTACTGGGGTGTGGGGACAATCACTCTCTGGTTCTCACCCAGTCATGTTAATAAATTTGTGTGCCATTTCTATTAATCTGCCTTTTGTCAGTTTATTTTTCAGTGAACCTTCAGAGAGCAAAGGGAAAGCTTTCTGGTGGGCTCTACACTACCATAATTTGTCTATATATTTTTACATTTTTCAGAGAAATTCCTATATATTATCTCATTTTTAAAAACTTTCTTTCTGGCATGAATTTAACTTGTTTTCCCAATATATCAAAAACCTTTCAAGGAGAAAGAATGTCACATTTACAGATTTTTTTTGCCCCTACGCCACAATCTTCCCAACCCATGTCAGTAAACAAAACAAAACAAAAATAAATGAAGCATTTATGGCTTTGGAAACAGTGCTCATTGCACTAATCAGGTGGGCCACTATACCTTCTTGGTCTCAGTTGTTTCCCTCTATAAAGTGGGGTGCAGAGGAGAGAGGGTTGGACCGGATGTTCTCACAGGGCACTTTGAGACAGAAATAATGTAGTGTAGTTGCAGTAGAATAGAAAATTCCAGGCAGCAGTTTCACATGACTAGCAAAAGGAAACTGGAAATAGCTACAGAAGCCAGGGACTAAGACCTTGAAAAACCAGCATGTGGAGCAAGCTGGCTGAATCCAACTGGACCCAACATGGAGCTGAATTTTACCTGAGATTCTCCTAGGACCTCATTATATGCATATTAAAACACTAAGTCCACCAGTGCCATGAAAGTTTTTGGTATAAAAATGGATGACACTGCTGTTCTGGGAAATGTCCATGTTTTTCCAGGAACTTTCATGAATCTTCCACCGCTTGGTTAAAGAAACCCACAGGCCAGGTGTGGTAGCTCACGCCTGTAATCCTAGCACTTTGGGAGGCCGAGGTGGGTGGATCACCTAAGGTCAGGGGTTTAAGACCAGCCTGGCCATCATGGTGAAACCCCATCTTTAAAAAAAAAAAAAAGAAACCTGTAAAGGTAGCAGCCCCAAACCCCTCATGCGTGACTCTTGGGTATGCCCACACTCCCCTTTCTTAAGTGCATCCACATTCCCCTTTTTTGAGCATGTTCTTTTTCCCTTTCAATCAATCTCCATGTTTTCACTGTTTTCTAACTCATCCTTGAATTCCTTCTTGCGAAGATGTAAGAATCTGAACGCTGGCTGGGGTTGAGGTCCACTGAAGTTGGGGGACCTCTCCCAGCCCACCAGGATCTCTTCCAGCTGCAACTTTTTTTTCTAAAGTGGAAGGGGCCATGCCGACTTGACATATACAGAAACAAAGGCAGAGGCGTGAGGGGTTAACCAATGTTACCAGGGCAGTCTGTGGCCAAGCCGTAAGCAGAACTATGTTTTCGGGACAGCTGGGCCAATGTGTTTTCTCCTGTTTTTGCTGCCTACCTTTGGGACTGGTGAAAGCTGGGCCAGCCTCTGGTGACCATATCTGTTGTCTTGATAGTATTACTATTACTGCTAGCACTACTACTTCTATCATTATTACTGCTGCCATTTGTTTTGCGCCTCATTTCCATACTCATTTGCACAGTTTCTATTATTCATGAGACACAAAAATCCTATAAATAGAAATTGTTTCCATTTAACAGAAGACAAGCCCTAGGCAAATTTTTACCTGAATGATTGGCCTTAAGTCACCAAGGAGTGAGTAGAAAGAGTCCGAAATTTGGAAGCTGGATTGAGGGCAAATGGAAGCAGAAGGCACGGAATTCAGGTGACTTCACCCTAGCACCTAAAATGTCTGGCAAGGCAGCTGCACCCTTAGAAGCTGCCAACCCCCTGTACCGAAGAGTGAGGTGACCTCCAGGGACACCTGCATGGAGGGTAACCTTGATGCAATAGCTATTTGACTGCTACTTGAGCAGGTGGCCTGCTACACTCTGAGCCAAGAATAGGATGGGGAAAAAAATTGCAACATGTTTGCTCTACATACATGTGGTGCCCTTGACTTCAGGCCACAGAAACTCCCATCAGTGAGATGGGCTTGGAAGAGAAGTGAACACTTGGATTGCACTATCCCAGGAGCAGCCCTGCACATCCCCGAGTCTGCCTTAGAATGCCAAATGGCTCTCTGCCACTTCCTTGCAGAACCGACGCCTCCCTTTTTCCCCATCTTAGGGAATTCGCCTGTCTTTTCCTGGGTTTGGGCTACCCATAGTTCAATGTCAACTCCAAACTCTAGTCTCTGTTGCCTTTTACTTCAGCATGATCTTGCCTAACCCTTTAATGTATTCAATGCCTGAGTAGCAGTTCTGAAGCTTCTCAAAGAGGCTCCTGATTTTTCCTGGGACAAGAGAGCGCAGAGTACAGAGGCCTATTGATTTACTTTAGAAATCGCTGGGGGCAGGGAGGAGAAAACTACTTTTTTATGCTTTGGAGTTTCTCCTAGCAAGGAGAAGGTGGCAAAACTTAATAGCTCTTTATTTTTCCATTTGTTTTCCTTACAAGCATCGTTCGTGCCTGGTATAAGTCTTCTAATCTTTTATAGAAGAAAGCTAAGACTCAGAGAAGTTAGATAACTAGCCCCAGGTCACATAGTCATAGTAAGGGTTGGAGTCAGGATTTAAACTCAGACCTGTATAACCTGAGCGATAGGCTGTGGGCCTGGCAGTGGCGAGCACCTACCATGTGCTGGCTGTAGCTTTTAGATGCTTTCTGGATGTTGTCCAGTTCTAAGCCTCATAATAGTCCTGCAAGATAGGTCTCATTGAGTCACTTTACGGATTATGAAACTGGCTTGGTAAGGTCAAGTCACTTGCCCAAGGACACAGAGTTAGATGTGGCAGGAACTAAGTAGAATTCAGAATACTCCTGTGATTGCTTCCTTCCTCCAGGGCCAAGAGGAAACCTAAGCTCCCTGTGCTCCATAGATTGACCTAACTGATACCTGGTTCTCCCTTGAGAACCCTGTTTCCCTATAGTCCTCTCAAGTGGTGGCTGCCTTCTATCCGGCGACCCTTATCTACAGGGCCTGGTGTAAGGTAGGTGTCCTCGTAGCTCCTTATTGCTGTGTTCAGACTGTTTTCCTCCTTCTTCACTAACTGCTCCAAACGAAGCTCGAACTGCAAGTCACAGGCTCCCTCCCCTTCTTATCATAATCAACTACTGCCCTCCAGACCCTCCCTCTAATTCTTTGAAGAGCAGGGCCTGGCTCACGGTCATCCTCTCTTGAAACCACCTTTGCAAAAATTATAACAGTGAGACAATTAGGACAGTGAAAGAGATCTAATGTAACCAATTCTATCTTGCTTTTAGCCTCCAAGCTGTCCTTGGTCATTCCTGAGTGTGAGCCAAGATATCTTTGGGAGAAGCTTAGTTTATACTTTAAATGATAATAGTCCTTCCCAAAACTAAACTGCCTTCGTAAAACTAGTGAAAGTCCACCAGGTTAGGAGGATGAGAGGGGTGTGAATTCTGCTAAAATGTAAGCATAGTTAACCAATAACCAGCCATTGTTCTTGGGGGTGGGGGGGCGGTCACAAGATTTGCCACTTCCCCAATTACTCCTATAAATGACAACATTATTATTTTTTTCATGTCATAAGTTTATTTACACACATATCTAGTATGCCATATGAGTTTGATCCATTTTCCAGAGACTGAACCTCTTGAAATGCTCTTCATGTCTGTTAAATGGATGAGCTGAAACATCCTTGTTTTTTAAGTAGTTGGTGTCTTACTATAAACAAGGGTGTAGCAAATCCAGATCCAAAGTACAAATACATCATGGCTAGTAACCGCCACTTGTTTTGAACTGCAAATGGCAAATTCTTCCCAGGGCCCTCCTCATAGTGGCACCTACGGACCGCAGAGGTTGTGAACCTCCAGATGGTCTGGCCCAACACAGTGCTGCTGGAAGCTCTGCGAAAGATGCAGAGACCGAGGACGGAAGAAATGGCAGCACCCTGGCCAGGCGCGGTGGCTCATGCCTGTAATCCTAGCACTTTGGGAGGC
>NW_016107542.1:1164099-1194082 GCF_001604975.1 Cebus imitator | reverse complement strand
AGAGAGAGAGAGAGAGAGAAAGAAAGAAAGAAGAAAGAAAGAAATGGCGGCACCTCACCAAGACCTTTTTTTCAGTGACAACATCACTGTAGAACCTGAGGTTGGCCTTTTAAGATGTCTTTTTAGGCTGTTGCATTTCTGATGACCAGTTGGCTACACCCCACCCAGAAGCAGACTCAACACATGAGGGCCATTTTCTAGACCCCTATGATTATATCGCCAATCAATCAGCAACACCCATACCCTAGCCCCCTGCCTGCCAAACTATCCTTAAAAAACCCAAGCCTCTGAATTTTCAGGGAGGCAATCTTAGTAATAATAAAACTCTGGTCATCTGTTTAGCTGGCTCTATGTGTATTAAACTTTCTCTGTTGCTGTTCCCCCACCTTGACACATCGTCTCTATCTGGACAGTGGGCAAAATGAACCCACTGGGCCATTACACTCCAACACCATTCTTCTCTAATTCTCAGGTATTTTAATACCTACATAAATGAGCCTTCCAATACCCTTCACCTTCTCACCATCTGTAATTTTTTCTTCTGTCCTTCTTCAGACATTCAGTGCCATGACTCTAGATTATGCATGGGAATGGCAGTCATTTCATAAAGTCAATTTCATACCTCCCACTTTTTGATATCTTTCTTTCTAGTTCACTCCCTCTAGTGTCTGAACTTCAATAACTCTTCAACTGCATCAGGACCTACAACCTGTTACACCTTCCCCTTTACTGTTCCTCATTCCTTCAGTGGCCCCCTCACATGCTGGGAGTGCCCTCACTCCAGGACATTTGCACTTGGTGTTTGCTTTTCCCCCAGATAACCTGCGGGGTTCACCTCCTACAAGGCTTTGCTCCAGTGTCATCCTTCACAGTGAGGCCCACCCCAATCATTTTACTGAAAATTGTGCCTCATTCCGGTATTAGTACTCCTTATCCTTATCCTCCTCTTATGACTTATTTTCCTCCATTGTACTTACCACTAAAATATTATATATCTTTCTTTCTGTTTGTTCCTCTAGAATGGAAGCTTTATGAAGGCAGGGAATTTTGTTCACTGTAACTCAGTGCCTAGAACAGTGCTTGGCATACATACGGTTATCAATAAGTATTAGTTGAATGAAAACAATGGGCTAGGACTGTATTTTGTATACAGGTTAGTTGAACTAAAAAGTCTCTCCTTTCCAATACCCCATGTCATTTCAAGATGAACCGCAGATATAAACTAGACTTGTGGGAACCATTGAGTTAGAGGCTTTTCTGGGGTATGAGAGGGAGTACAAGGAAGGGGTTCCATAAAACACTCCAAATGCGGGTGATTGACAAAGTAGTACCAATTAAAATTAAAAAAAAAAAATCAAAGGGTTGCTGATATAATGAAGACACAGAACCAATCTTATCATTATTCTGTTCTCTTTCTCTTCCCCCACATACACACACACACACACACACACACATTTATATATATATTTTTTTTTTGTTTTTCTCTTTTTTTAGACAGGGTCACACTCTGTTACCCAGGCTGGAGTGTAGTGGCTCAATCAAAGTTCAATGCAACTTCCATCTCCTGGACTCAAGCAATCCTCCTGCCTCAGCCTCCTGAGTAGCTAGGACCACAGGTACATGCCACCACACCTGGCTAATTTTTGAAAAATTTTTGTAGAGATAGGGTCTCACTATGTTGCCCAGGTTGGTCTAAAACTCCTGGGCTCAAGCAATCCTCCTGTGTTGGCCTCTCAAAGTGCTGGATGTCTTTCTGTATGCTAGTCTTTCTAAAGACTGCTATGTGTCTTTCTGTTATCTCTCTCTCCTGCTCTCCCTTTCTGCCTCTCTCTTTTTTTTTTTTTTTTTACCTCTTACTCCTTTGACCTCTTGTCTTCTCTCCTTAGCTTTCTCAAAGAACAAAGCATATTATTTTTTGGAAATAATTTTAATTTCCAAAGTGTAGGCAAAATGAAATTGTCCCTTTTCCTGAGTTCTCTTGAGCATCCTGTGCTTTAATGAAATAAATGGCCTGGAGGCAGATGTGGTGAGTGGAGGTTGGTTGGTAGGTCTGTCTGTGTTCGGGTTCTCTCTCTCCACCTCCCTGTGTAGACTCTGCAGGTCTAGGAGGATGAGCAGGAAAGGAAAAACTTGCCACTGGCCCCTCATCTCATGCTACTTATTAGACAGAAATAAGTGACAGACAACCTAGAGATTTCGAAGAAAATGAAGGAAGGAGGGGGAAATCCCTTTTGGTAGTGAATCTTGAAGCTGGTAGAAAAATATAAATCCTCTTTCTGAATGCCAAGTTTTAATTTCCATGAAGGGATTAGCCTGAGGGAATCCAATTTTTCTCTCCCTCAATGGATTAGTCTACATAGCTGCAAGTGGTAGAACCAGGGCCACTATTCTGAGGTTGGGGCACCTGCCACACCAGTGGGAAGCAGAATTGTTCAGGAAAGTCTATTACATGGAATTTGATAGTCCTTCATGGGCAGTAAATGGAGCAGCATGGAAAAGACGAGAAGTTTGGTTTCAGACTTGGGCCAAACCCTTGCTGCATTATTTTCTGCCTCCGAGACCTTGAGCATATTACTTAACGACTTTGTGCCTTGGCTTCCTCTTCTGTCAAGTGGAGATAATAATAGTCCCTCCCTCACTGGGATGTCAGAAGGACTGGAGATGATGCATAATAATGATGACAGCGATGATTAGAATAACTTTGGACATTTACCATGTGCCAGACATGGTACTAAAATGTATACATCGGCTTGCATGAAATCCTCAGAAAAAATGCTTGGCATGTCGTGGCACTGGATACATATTAAGCAGCATTATTACCCAGTACTATGTAGGAGAGTGAGAAAATTACTTTGGGGGACATGAATATTCAACACACATAAATATTTCAGGTTACCTCTCTATTATGAGAGAAGTTTCCGCTTCCCTGGAAACTTGATGCATTCATCAAGATGGATTAGAAACAATTGCAAAATCTCATTGGCCTTACCCAAGAGGTGTATTTCTCACTTACACGACATGTCCAACAGGGGTCAGCCTGGGGTTCTGATCATCAACGTACTCAGCCTTAGGTTGATGGATGATCCACCTTCACATCTGTCTCCACAGTCACAAAAACATAGAAAAGGAAGACTGGAGGAGAGAAGCAGCAATTAAATGCTTCTACTCAGAAATCATATCTCTTGCTCTTATTTTTTTTTGGCCAAAGCAAGCCATTTGGTCACATATAATTTGAATGTGGTAGAGAAATGCAATTAGCATGCCACATATTTCAGGAAAATAAATAAAATACTTGTGAACAGCCTAATGGCCTGATGACCACCACAGAAGAGCACATTGTGGATGGCAGACATTCTGCTGATAAAATATGAATAATAAGAGCTGCCATGAACAGGGCACCCATTATATGATAGATATTGTGCCAGGTACTTTGCATGTGCTTATCAATTAACCCTCCCAATAATGAAATCTTAATAATCTCCATGTTATAACGTGCAAACTGAGGCTCAAAGAGGCTCACTTGTCCAGGTATGGTAGTTCATGCATATAATCCTCTTGCTTTGGGAGGCCGAGGTGGGCAAGTCGCTTGAGCCCAGAAGTTGGAGATCAACCTGTGCAACATGCAAAACCCTGTCTCAGCAAAAAAATACAAAAAAACATTTTTTAAAATATAAAAATTAGCCAGGTGTGGTAGTGGGCAACTGTAGGCCCAGCTACTGGGGAGGAGGAGGTGGGATGATCACCTGAGCCTGGGAGGTGAAGGCTGAGGTGGGCCATGACTGTGCCACTGCACTGTGCCACTCCAGCCTGGGGTGACAGAGTGAGACCCTGTCTCAAAAAAAAAGAAAAAAGGAGGTTATCTTTTGTTAACAAAACATACTAGTTAGTAAAGATAACAGGAACAAAAAGGAGTATGTTAACAAAACATACTAGGTATTAAAGATAACAGAAACATAGTCTGCACAGGTTTTCTGAATTTACAGGAAAATATCTCAGAAAGAACAGTGCACTAGGAGACTATAGAGACTGATTTGTAGCCCTTTTTTCCAGTTTTTAATACTCGAGGACATGCTAGGATGACAAACAGGTCTTGAATGTCAACTCTGAGAGATTTGTTGGTTGCTAGAGAACTGCAACAAGACCTTACAATGGGAATGAATAATTCGATTGAATAACAATATGTGCTATGGGCACAGGGAGAAGGTGGCAGCATGGGAAACAGATCCATCTCTGGGCATTTCTCTTAACTTTTCTGGGTCTTAGTTATACCATCTGCCAAACAAGGTAAATAAGCCTTACCTGAATCAAGGTAAGAGCCTGGCAGAGATGATTTCTTGACATCCTCAGAGGGCACCAAAACTTCTGTTTCTAGGTGCATATATCTGAACAGATTTTATGTTCACAATTCCATCATATATTCACAAAAATCCATTTGTATATTGGGATAGGGTTGTATAAGGGAACTCAACAGATTTAGTCACAGAAAACTGCTCCTAAAGAGGGCAGAGTCAGAAGACTTTGACAGGAGAGATGAATCATCTATTGGCACTAAGATATGCCAGTCATCATGCCCTACTGAGTCTTACTCTGTCGTCCAGGCTGAAGTGCAGTGGCGTGATCTCAGCTCACTATAACCTCTGCCTCCCAAGTTTAAGTGATTCTCCTGCCTCAGCCTCCGGAGTAGCTGGGATTACAAGCGTGTGCCACCATGCCTAGCTACTTTTATTTTATTTATTTATTTATTGTTGAGACAAAGTTTCACTCATGTTACCCAGGCTGGAGTGCAATGGCGCAATCTCGGCTCACCGCAACCTCCGCCTCCTGGGTTCAGGCAATTCTCCTGCCTCAGCCTCCTGAGTAGCTGGGATTACAGGCACGCGCCACCATGCCCAGCTAATGTTTTGTATTTTTAGTAGAGACGGGGTTTCACCATGTTGACCAGGATGGTCTCGATCTCTTGACCTCGTGATCCACCCGCCTCAGCCTCCCAAAGTGCTGGGATTACAGGCTTGAGCCACCGTGCCCGGCCTTTTTTTGTATTTTTAGTAGAGATGGGGATTCACCATGTTGGCAGGCTGGTCTCCAACTCTTGACCTCAAATGGTCCACCCACCTTGGCCTCTCAAAGCACTGAGATTACAGACATGAGCCACAGTGCCTGGCCAGACATGCCTCTTTGATGATAAATCTGAGGACTGTGTCTCTCAGCTCGGGGTGGTAACTGTCGGACAAACATGCCTCATTGATTTGGTGGCTACTTGGGGAATATGTACAATATATTTTTCTTAAAATATACGAGATGTATTAATTAAGTTTCCAGCAGGAAATAGATGGAACACTCATGGAGTTTGATTGAAGACATTTTAATAAAGAAAGATTTCATTTACAGAGGTATGGTCAGGATGAAGACAGCCAACAAGGCTCAGTAAGATACTCAGGAGCTAGCAACAGTGGGAGGCCATTAGCACTTACAGGCCTGAAGGAATAACAAGAGGGAAAGGTGTTTCTGGGACCTGTGAATGCTGTGGTTAAGCAAGAACGCTACTCAAATGAGCCACAGCTGTAGGAACTCAACTGCTGCTTAGACTTGACAGCGGATAGAGAGAGGGTGAGGAGTAAACACCCAGAACATCCTCTCCAAGACCCCTCAGAAATGCTGCAGGGCAGAAAAGGGAAAATAATGGCTGTAGGAAGACAGATGGAGAAGGCCCGGCACACAAGAATAGACATAGATGGCAGAATACAAATGTCACATGAGTTTTAAAAACATCACATAAGAAGGGACCAGGGAGGGAAAGGAATGCTGGAGTGTGAGGACCACATTCCCCTTGACTTGTGGAAACAGGACATCAGGCTGGGAGGAGGGAACTTGGAGCTTAATGAAACATAAACTCTTTTCTTGGACCTGGAATCTTTGCAGACAGGTGATGACTAATGTTTTCCCTTAAATTTGGGAAAAGTTTCTTGTGAACATGTCCACTTACTTTTTGAAGCCAAGATGAAACAGGGGAAGTGTTTTTGGCCCGGTTTGGGTTAGAAGATTAACGAGAATGTGTGTGGCCTTAGGCAGGCACTAGTGAAGGAGCCTAAAGCCGCTTGGCATGAAGGTTGGGACCGATTTGAATAATGGAGAAGGTCTTTTCAGAGCTCTTTTTTGTGGTTGCTTACACTTTGGAAGATTTTCTTTTCTTTTCTCTTTAACAAAGGAGGTCATCCCAGTCTACCAATCAGATCAACGATATCTATTTCCAATGCTGTACCTGTTGGCCTGGAAACCTATTCCAGCTGCTGGGCCAGAACAGGGCTACTGTCATGTTTTCTTATTCCTTTCTTGGTTCTACTTCTCCACAAAAAGCCAAACACTCCTCCTGAGATCCCACCATGAGGGCAGAAGAGGCTACATTGCATTGTACATCTGCATTGTCCAATTTAATAGCCTCCAGCCACATGTGGACATTTGAATCTAAAATAAAATTAATTAAAAATAAATAAATTTAGTTCCAGAATTACGATGGCTGCATTTCATGTGCTCCCCAGCCACACGTGGCTGATGGCTGCTGTATCAGACAGTGCATAATAAAATTTCCATAATTCCAGAAAGTTCTATTGGACAGACTCATCTAGATCCTTGTGCAAAACCCTGGTTGGGCTAGAGGGCTGGCAACAGGATTCAAAAGCTGTCTTCACCCACAGAACCCTCTCTTCAATGACAGGTGACTCTGTCTGGACTTGTATAATTTTCCTATACAGCTAGCAAAATCGTGATGATGATGATAGTGACCTAAATTTATTTAGCACTTACCATGCGCCAAATAGTACATTAAGAGTTTCAAATATCTATCATATCATGTCATTACCACCACAACCCTGAGAAAGACATTGTTATATCTCCATTTTAATGATGCAGAAACTGAGGCTGAGGGAAATTGTGGTCCCACAACTATTCAGTTATACCACATGAAATTGCCAATATTCAGACATTTTTAAATGCAAACAGCGACTTCATATGGTTTATCCTCTTACTCAATGGCAGAGCCAGGTTTCAAACCCAGACCCAAAGACCGTGTCAAGTTAAAGGAAGCTAAGTCTTTGTAAACGACCACCTTGAAACCTATGTTACAGGAGTACTGAAGGATTATGTGAAATACTGTTGGATTTGTGCCTGGTACACAGTGAGGCTTTTGAAACATTCTTTTTGTTTTAACTTCCTTGGATCTGTCAGTCTTACTTGCTGGGGAGGCAGTGCGCAGGTGTCTGAGAAGATGTGGCTAGTGAGATTGGGAGGAGGGGGCCACTGCCATTTACTAGATTCCCTCCCAGGGACATGGAAAAGTCCATCTTCGTCATCAAGACCTCTCCCAGCCCTTCCTCCACAGGTCCCTACTCCTTTCTCTCAGGCAGTCTCTTCTGCTGGGAAGGTGTGGACTATTCTCTCTGGCTTCAAGCAGAGATGGGGTGATGGACATTGGCACTTCCTAACAGCCCTAGCAGATGCACTTCATTAGCAAATGCCTCTCCTCGGAGACCACAGAAGGGGCTGGAGGTTGACAGGAAGAGGTGGCTTCTGCATTGAGGGTGTTAGGTGGTCATACAGCCTGTGCTCCAGACCTCCTTCACGTTGTAACTTTGCGTGAATGCATCTGGCAGATAAACTAATTAGAAATTTCTTTTATATTTGGCAAGAAGGGAAAGAAGTCTCCCTTGGTTGAAAGGCCTGTTGTTTGGGCGGGGTTTTAGGATTTGGGGGTAATTCCATCCATAAGAATAAAATTTGTCTCTCAAAAGCAACAGTATAGTATTGCCAGATTTAGCAAATGAAAGTACGGGACCCCTGAAATTAGAATTTTAAATAGTTTTTTTTTCAAGTAGAAGTAATATTTGGAAAATGCTTCTACTGAAGATTATGTTATCTTGAAATTTAAATTTAACCAGTGCTATGGTAGGGATGTGTCTCCTTCAAAACTCAGCCATTGCCAATGTGATACTTTTCAGAAGTGGGTCCTTTAAGAGGTGATTAAGCCATGAGAGCTCCTCCCTCCCAAATGGACGCTCCTCCCTCCCGAATGGACGCAAGGCCCTCATAAAAAGGGATTCTTGTGGTGTGTGGTGCGCTTGCTCTTCTGCTGTGCGAGGTTAGAGTGGTCCTCCTCCCCTAAGGAAGATATAGCAAAAAGAGAACCATCTTGGAAGCAGAAAGCAGCTCTCGTCAATCAACCGAATCTGCACATGACTTGATTTTGGGCTTCCCAGACTGCAGAACCGTGAGCAACAAATGTCTGTTCTTTGTAAATTACCTAGTCTGTAGTATTCTGTTATAGTAGCACAAACAAAGACACCCCAGGCATCCTGTATTTTATCTGGCAAACTTATGACAGTAGGGCTTCTGTCCACCCTTCAGAGGCCAGGTCATTGCTGACGATTTAAGAACGCTTGGGATTAAGGGGGAGGGAGATGTACATCTAGTTTGCCAGCTATAGCCTGCTTTCATCATCATAGCTCCTTATGGGAGGGCAGAGCAAAGTGATTTAGACTCCTGGCTCTAAAGATGTGTTCCCATGCACAAGCAGCATCAGCATCACCTGGAACTTGTCAGAAATGCAAATCCTTGAGCTCCATCCCAAGCCTATTGATTCATACCCCGGGGACAGGGTCCTGCATGCTCTGCTTTAACGAGCCCTCCAGGTGCTGCTGATGACACTAGTTTATACCTCCATCAAGAGCCTTGGGGATCAGACAGACGTGGGCCATTCCCGCTGTTTGTTTACTGGCTGTGTGTGAATGTAGTAGATTGACTTAATTTCTCTAAGCTTCCATTTCTTCCTAAATTAAAAAAGTAATCCAATACCTTATTTAGGAATGTATTAAATGTTAAATAAAGTTAGATGCTACATATAGCCCAAATTGCCTGCCCAGATTTTCTGTCATTGTAAGCAACTATTCTCTCTCTCTCTCTCTCTCTGTCTGTTGCTTGAATCAGAAACTTATGACACAGGAATAGGTCCAGCCATGCCCTGAGACAAATTTGAGGGTCTGTATGGGAAGCTCCAGCTACAGGGCAATCTTTGTGTGCTCTGTTCAAAGGAGCCTTTAATTCTCAACACTGCTCTTTCCAATAGCCCTATGGAAGGAGAAAGGAATTAAGAGGAAAGGTTACAGGGAAATAAAGGACCAATTCCCTGTGGGCTCTGATTCTCTAAGCTAGTAAAGAGTGGAGGGCCACACTGAATTCCTTTCGTCCAGGACTTGGGCCACAACAATTGTTCAGAAGTTAGGATTTTTTTTTCCTCTTCCTTTCATGGAAAGGAGAGAGAAAAAGGAGGCCTGAGTTGGTGAGAAGAGTGTGGGGCTCCTTTTAATGGGGGAGGGTTAGTACATTTAGGCATGTTTCACAAGTCCAGTCTCGGGGTTCCCATATTAAGTCTAGATAAGAGTTTCTCCAGTTAGGCATTTTTGACATTTTGGGTCAGATAATTCTTTGTTATGGGGGCTGTGCTTTACTTTGTAGGATGTTTAGCAACATCCTCAGCCCCTACCACTTAGATGCCAGAAGCCCCCCTTATTCTTCACAGTAGTGGCAATCAAAACCATCTCTAGACATTGCTGGATGGCCTCCGGGGAATAAATTTGCCTTTGTGAACCACTGGTCTAGAGATTTCATTAGATAATATCAACTTAAACAATTTTAATAGCTATCATTGATTTAGCATTTATACATATTTATTATCCCCAGACTCATTTACAAAGTAAGCGTTTGTATTTATTTATTTAGGGTCTCACTCTGTCATCCAGGCTGAAGTACAGTGGTAGGATTATAGCTTACTCTAACCTCTAACTCCTGGGCTCCAGTGATCCCACCTCAGTCTTCCAAGTAGCTGAGACTACAGGTGTGTGCCAGCCCACCAGATAATTTTCAATAATTTGCTTGTAGAGGCAGGGTCTCGCTATGTTCCTCAGGCGGGTAAGGTAAGTATTACCTACGTTTTACAGTTGAAGAAATTGAGGCTTAGAGGGTTAGAGTCACTTGCCCAAAACCACACAGCTGGTAGCTTTGAGATTACTGAGGTTAGTCTAACTCCAAAGCTTGTAAAATTCCTGCTGTTATCCTCCCTGTCTCTGGAAAGTTAAGAACTAAAAAAAAAAATTTTGAGTAAAAAAATTTTCTCAAGTCAACTCAAGTCAAAAAGTATTTATTGAGCTAGATGCCACAAGAAGCTACAAGAGAAACCTAAGCTGTTGCTCTGCTCAAGTTTTCAATAGCCATGTCCTTGAGAAGGTCAGATGTTTCACACAACACAGTGCAAGAGCATTATGATGCATTCTGAGTTTGGCCCAAAATGAGCATTTCTAGAAGAGCTTTGTGAACTGAAGGTCCTTTGTGTATGTCTGCATTACATTTCCTTTTGCGGCCAATCATAATGATTAAAAAAAAAAAAAAAAAAAAAAGCAATGGAGCATTGAAGTTCATGGAATCTACCAGCCACATATCCTCTAAAATATTAATTCTCTTGGCTTGGGTTGGGCTGCGGGTTGCTTCCAACCAAACACTCAGCTATCTTCTTTCTGGCTCTCTGCATGAAGTTCACCTCTCCCCTCTCCCTACGCATGGCAGTATACTCATAAGCCTTCAGCTTGCTGTAGTAGTCAGAAAACTTGTTGTAGAGGATGGAAATGGGCATTCCGTTGAGAATGATCCCGAAAGCAATGCAGAGGAAGGCAAAAAACCTGCCCAGGTGGGTCTCTGGGCACATGTCTCCGTAGCCCACGGTGGAGATGCTCACCTGTAGAGGAAGGAAAGCAGGATGGAATTGTTAGCACTAAGACTGGGGAGGAGAAGAAAGGGAGAGGAGCAGGCAGGGAAGCGTCCTCTCTGTGAGTGCACCTGGGAAGTGGGAAGTGTAATGGCTTCCCATGGAGCCTGCTTTAGGAGGTACCAGGAAGACTACCTGTAGGACCTGTGTCATGAAAGGAACAGGAGCTGTAGATGGAGCTGAAAGACTTTGGCTTAAATCCTGACTATGACTTATGCATCTTTTAATGTAAGATATTGGAGGAGGTGATACCTATTTGAAAGGGTTGTTGTAAAGAGCATTTAGAATAGTATGTTAAGTTCCTGGTGTAGAATGTGCTCAATAAATGATGATCTTTGCCTCCCCAACTTGGCTGAGAGCGGCTTCAGGACGGGGCGGGGGTCCCTCGATTTGCCTATACACTGTATGTATTGGAAAAAGCTTGGTCTTAGAACTGTCAGACCTGTGTTCAGGTCCTGACTCTGACCCTTTCCAGCTGAGTGACCCAGGGCAAAACCTTCAGACTGTTTTAAAAATTTTTTTTTAATTTTTCATTTAAAACAGGAGACAACCATGTAACTCTCCATCTTCTTGTGAAGACTAAATAAGAAAATGAATATAAAGCACTGAACACAGTACCAGGCATACAAAAGGCATGAAACTCCTCCCTGTCTTCCTCTCTTCTTTAAAATGAAGACAGTTACAACACTTCTCAGAGTTATGTAGTTCAAATGAGAGACTTTATATGAAGGTGCTTTAATTGCAAATGTATTTTGTAAAGGGAGTTCTGTAAGACATCAATGACCAAAGATATGTTCACCCTGCATGAAATACTTCTAATCGCTCTTGCCACACTGATTTAAATCCCACTAATTGGAGATTTATTTAGGTCAACAAGCTTCTGTTTTAAAGTGCAGACACCCATGGGACTAGTTATCAGTTACCAGAGAAAAACCCTGGAAAAATTCCTTGGGGACTGTTTTTTATGCCTCATGTACTCCCTTTGATTCCCCGGAGTATTGGCTAAATTATTAGAAGCCTTTTGAACAGAGCTTTTGCTTGCAGTTGTAAAAATTTTTACATTGCACAACTCCAGGGGGCACCCTTTGCTTTGTGTATTTGGGTAGTTGATGCCATAATTGTCCAGCAGACGGCACTAAAGCGTATGGTCATCGTGTTGATCCATACTGAGGTGGACGTTAGCTTAGCAGTGTCAATGTTTTTGTTTTGACGATGTAAGGGTTAGTTTGAACCTAGAGTAGTGCAGTTGATTGATTAGAATGAAATGGAGCAGTGAGCCAGCTGGAAAAATCTGGGGGCACTGATAAGAACCGCAGCTCCATTCAGCCCATGAAAAAAGAAAGGGTACACCTCCTTTTGGGGGCTGGTGATGCACCTCCTCTCACTCACTGCTCTGTCTCTGGTAAGAGGTGTGCTGTCTTTTTTCTGTAGCGTCAGAATACAAGCAGGCATCCAAAAGAAGCAATGTGGTGTAGACAAGCTGAAGGAAACAGGGACTACACTAGACTTTGTGGGTCTAAATCCACTTCCCAGCTGAATAAATTGAGCTGATCACTTAAATTCTCTTGGCCTGTTTCTACTTTTGACATGTGTGGTATGTACCTCACAGAGTAGATAGGAATTGAAGGAGTGCCTGGCACAGGCGGTGTGAGCAATGTTAGCCATATATCATGTAGGCAATCCCAGGGTCCCCCATCCTGCAGCCGGCCCCCGCTGAGAAAAGGCCAAGATCAACATTCATTGAATGATTCTGCACCAACAACTGTATACATGCCATGCTTATCAGACCCACAGGCTGTGGAAACAAGCTCCTCCCTGACTCCGCCCTCTGGCTCCAGGAGAGAATCTCCTCTTTTCCCAACTCGGGAGCAAGGGGTGACGTGAGGCAGTGATAAAGTGAGACTGCTGGTTAATCTCCAAGTCCTTTTTGTTGCGTGAGTGGGTGTGTGCTTCTTGTCATTGGCCACATCAAAAGTAAAAGAACCCCAGCCTGATCTCTCTCCAGGTGTGTGGGTGAACAACAGCTTTCATTTGTCACTAACACTATCACTTACACCTCTGGACGAAAGTTTAGTCGACTTTCCCTGGTGGAGGCCTAAAGGAAGTTTGGATTTAGGAGTGAGTGGCAGGCAGGAGTAGTTTAGAACAGCCGTTCCCAACCCCTTTGGCACCAGGGACCAGTTTTCTGGAAGACAGTTTTTCCCATGGACGGGATTGGGGAAGCGGATGGTTCGGTTCCATCTCAGATCATCAGGCATTAGATTCCCATAAAAACCTAGATCCTTCGCGTGTGCAGCTCACAATAGGGTTCCTACTCCTATGAGAATCTAATGCTGTGGCTGATCTGACAGGCGGCAGGGCTAAGTCGGTAATGCTTGTTGGTCCTCGGCGCATTTCCTGCTGTGTGGCCTGGTTCCTAACAGAACATAGACAAGTACTGGTCCACAGCCCCGGAAGTGGGGACCCCTGGTTTAGAACATGAGACATCCATGGAAGTCCAATGCAGAGGGCTTGGAGGAAGCAAGTCACTTAAGAGTTCCGAATGGTGGGGATGGGAGAGGGCAGGAGGACACCGAGGAAGAAAAGTAATTAAGACAAACGGCTTATTTTCAACTTTTGATCATTCTGCACGCTGGCTTTGCTTCACCCTTAAGCCAAACTTCATTATTTATTTATTTATTTTTTTGGCTGAACTTTGAGTGAAAAGTCAAAAGCAAAAAGAACTGGCTCAAAGAAGAATAAATATTTGATGTGCATAATATGGTCCAAATATTTTTGTATATCTTCAATCTCTGTTTTTAGAAAAAGATATCTTCTGCTAGGAGGCTATGTGTGACTAGTTCCCAAGAATTTCTTCAAAATGTACAGTTAATTTATGTGTTGTCTATTTTGTGAATAATTTAATTCAACAAGTGATCTGTTTCTTGCTCCTTGGCTCCAGGAGGAACTCAGGATTCCTTGGCTTTTTTTCTTCACATTCCATAGGCCAAGCCATTTCTCCCTAGATGGGAATAAAAAACGGAAAGCCCCAAACTGACCCGAGTGACCTCATAGAATGAGTTCCATTAGCAGGAGTTGGGTTTGGAAATGTGACCAACATTTCTGCAATCCATCTTAATATCCTGAAGAAAACTGGTGAGCTCAGCAACTCTGCAAACTGGAAACAACCATTCAGTTGTAAACATATATACTTGGCTTAGCCTTAGGTCCTAAAGCCAGAACGTGACCTTCCCCTGGCAGTTTACACACTAAACAGCAAATCCTGGCAAATATTATGAGGATAAGCATCAATTTTTTCTCTAAAACTTCAGAATACTTGGATTTCTCATTTAACAAGGCAAATTTGTTTCCTTCATAATGAACGAGGAATAGTATAAATCTTGACACCCTGTAGTCCATGCATGCAGGAATTATTTTTCAAAATAATTAATACACTTTCTGTTTTCCAAAGGAATTAGAGGTGGTGAAGATGGACTTTTCTGGATAAAATTATTATACGCCTCAATACACATTGTCGTTCAAAGTATTCAGCTTAAAAGGCTGTACTTACTCATGCTATTGTTGCAACAAGTATATTTGGAATTCCTCTTTGGGGTTATAATCTGCACAGTAGATTCAGTGGCAGCAGGTGGTCATATCTACCTTGATGGTTTACACTGTCTTAAAATGTCTTAACTACTTTAAAGTATTGAATCCTGCCTTAAAAAGGTAAAGATTTAGCAACAACATCACAAAGAAGCAAGTAAATGTCTCACAAACGCCGAAGGTAATTCCTCAGTGGAATTCTAAGAATGTCTTGATTAGTGGAAGCACTGTTAGGATGAGATTATAGGTGACTACCTTCAAGAGATCAACCCTCATCTGTATATTACAGTTCTGACATGTTTGTAAACGGTACAATAAGGGGGAGGTGAGCACAGATAAAGCAAAACCACAAATGCAAGTTTGAGCTTCCTTGCGTTTCTCCCTGCCCTCAACAATTCTGTCATGTTCCACTCACATTATATTGGTTAACATAAGGAAGATACTTTAAAGATACAAAAGGAGATCGCTCCAAAATCAGGAATTCATAAGATCAAAAGTAGCAACAGTGCCTAAGAGCCTTAACCCCTTTGTAGCTTCTGTGCTATTTCTGAAGCAGCTAGGAGAACTCTACTACCTTCTGTGCCGATATTTATATGTTGTCTCTTAGTCCCAAGCCTGACACCCTTCTGTATTTATTTTTTCTGTAATTCCAGAACTGGGAGTCTGCAAACTACATTTCTCAGATTCTCTTGCCCACTGTCTTCTGGTTATGTTCTGCCTATGAGAGACTGGAAGATGGCATGAGGACATAGGAGTCTCTATTCCTGCTTCTGGTTTCTGCCATCATTCCTCCAATCGCAGCCGATAGCTATGGTTCAGGCATTTTTTGGCATTCCTGGCATCAGCCTCATGGTGCCAATTTAGGAGTCCCTGCAACAGCTACACAGAGGCCCCTCCTCTGGACTCTTAGGTTCCAGTAACAATATCTTTTCCCGTCTGTTCTCCCAGTTCTAGGGTCAATAGTGATATCCTGCAGTTAGCAATCTCTGGATTATCTCAGTTTTCTCTTTCTGCTCTTCCAGTCTTCTAACAACTATCTATTTCCCTATATTAAATTTCTGTT
Source organism: Cebus imitator (assembly GCF_001604975.1). Taxonomy (NCBI): domain Eukaryota; kingdom Metazoa; phylum Chordata; class Mammalia; order Primates; family Cebidae; genus Cebus; species Cebus imitator. The sequence goes on along the minus strand of NW_016107542.1, from coordinate 1,178,627 downwards.
TGAAATATTCACCTTGGTATCTGTTTTTCTGACTGCAACCTAATTTATTTTTCAAAGAGGTTTCTTCAAAGCAATCCATGAACAAAAAATAAATTTCAGTGATCTTGTAAGTGCCGCCTATTGACAAGGAAATGACAACATACTTTAGGAAAACAAAGACAGGAGCAAGGTCTCTGGGACATAATGATCTGATGCTTCAACTAGAGATAAATTTTCTTTTTGAGAAGTTAGTTTTTGAAGGAATGGGTTCATGCCATAGTTTCCTGTTCGGTTCCTTCGGCTTTAACTTGCCCTGGAAAACTCAGAAAAAAATGGTTCATTCAAAGTCTCCTTATTCTTTTCTGCTGAAAAAATCCCCCCCTCCAAAAAAAAAGAAAAAGAAAAAAAATGTAATATGTTGAGGCTGAAAAAAAGAAAAAATAGAAAAAAAAAATACCCACACAGGAGGCGAATGATTACAGCTTCATCACAGAGCTCACTGTTCTTGCTGACCTGCGTCATGCATTTCCCAGTCCCAGGCAACCCAGAGAGCCTCAAGATAGCTTGAGCTGCTTTAGGCCTCGGCCGGTTTATCTGGACACTCAGAAGTTCTCCCATAATGGAACAGCTGACCTTTTTTGTATGTTTCATAGTCTCTTTCTTTTCCCCAGTAGAGAAGGAATCATTTCTGTTTTATTTGCTTCCCAAATGAATGTGGAAGCAAAGGTTATTGCTTCCATGTGATAAAGACTATCAACTACTCAGGCATGGTAGCTTCTATTTATTGCAGACTTACTAGAGGCTAGCGAGTTACATATGTTTCCTATTACATTAGTCCTCACAAATAACTTCCATTTGACAGATGAGTAAGAACAGGTCTATCTTACATCCTAATACATGAGCGTTTGTAGACATAAGTGGCCAGGAGGGATTTGTTTTGCAGCTGCAGGAGAATTCACAATAATGAAAATTATTTTATTGCTCTTAAATCCCTGAGTTGAATTACAGAGAAAGTTTGCAGGATCCTTGCATAGAGAGAAGAAAGATTATTAAAAGCAAGTCAGATCTGGGGTTGTCTGAAAGTACTAAAAATAAATAAAAGAATGGATAAGAGAAACTCTCTGTAATGTGCGATGAATATTTCACAAGGGATATAGCCCCAGAATGGTGGAAGAAAATGCCAATTATATTTTTCTTTATTTCAGCTTTAAAGTTTCAATCTGTGAGTATATGTTTCCTGATGTGTGTAATATATTTGAGCAATAATATATTATTGCAGGAGAAAGATTGCATTATTGGAACTAATTATTTACATCTTTCTGTATCTAAGCTGTTTTCCATGTGACTTTGCAGTGCCCTCCTACAGTAGGTAGGCTAACCTGTCCTGCCCCTTGACTTGGAGCTTGGCCATGTGACTTATTCTGGCCAATGGGCTAAGCAAAGGCCATGAACAGAAGCTTATGAAGTGTTCGCATGATGGGGCTTGCCTTCTCGCTCTTAGTCTTTGCCACAGCCATGGACATATGGCTGCTGGGGTTTGCTGGAGGAATGTGGACGTGTAGTCTAGTCTTTCCTTCATGCCAACTGACCATCAAGCATGTGAATGAGTAACAACAGCCTCATGAAAGAGAGGTCCCTCCTAGTTGAAACCAGAGTAAATGCTGACTTTTAAATTCATGAGCTAAATAAATGCTTCATGTTTTAAGCCACTGAGTTTCAGGGTGGTTTGAGATGCATCACTATGGCAATAAGTAGCTTCTAATTTATAAATATATACACATTTATCATGGGTGTATGCCCCAAATTTTTTAAAATTATAAGATGCATGATCAATACAATGCTTAGAAAGCACTGGATCAGTAACTTTTAGGAGTCGTCTTCTCAGATTGTCATGTCTGTTTAGTCAGGTGCATTTAGGTGAGTCTCTTTTCATCTTTCAAACTTTATCTCAATGTCATCTTCTCCATTAGGGTTTCTCTGACTATCCCACTAAAGACAGACTCTACCACCTGATTCACTCTCAATCTTGTTATCCCACACAAGCTATACCAATACCTGAAATTATTTATTATCTGTCTTTCTCCATTAGAATGTAAGCTCCACAAGAGAAAACATTTCATTGTTTTTTTCTTCTCCTACCCTGTATCCCTAGTGTTTAGAATACTACTGGGAACATTGGAGGTGCTCAAAAACTTACTGTTCAATGAATGAGGTGAATTTTTGTGGGTTACATGACAGATTGGTCCTAATATTTTCCTTCTTTTCACTTTGCATCTACATATTGGAAACAAGACATTTCGTCCACATCATTTTGAATTGTTCTTTTCTCTTTGCTCTATTGAGAATATAAACCTTCAGTCTATATTATGTAGTGTAATTAGAAGCATAGAGAAGAACTGGATTACTGAGATAGCAGTCCTGAGAACAGAGCACTCTTAGGATATTCAAGAGCAATTGTTCCCATTATTTTCATAGATTAGTTTATAAATAAATATAAATTATCAGTCTTTTATCTAATTTACAACAAATTTTACTGGTATAATTCTGAGAATAAAATGGACAAAGACCATTGGTAAAGGGTAAAGTTGGTAAATGTGCATAATTTGGTGTGTGAAAATAGTGTATGAAAAAGGAAATTCATACATATAAGAGCAATAATTGGTAACATTTACTGATAAAAACTGGTGATTCAGTTTTTGTAGTTTATGAGAAACATTGCTTTTGAGTTAAATGTCAGTTAAGATAAAAAGGGATAATTTGAAAAGTTTAGACTTCATTGTAAATTAAACGGATCAGAAATTTAAGTGAGATCAATGGGTATTCAGTTCAAAAAAAATTTTACTGGTAAAAATCCAACATGAATAACATTATTCTTTATGTATTTTAATTAAATTTTTTTCTCTAGCCACATCCCTTTGAAAGTAACATAACTTTTATCAAAGTATTTGTTAATATGTAAAAGGTTGAAAAAGCTTTCAAGGGTTAAAACTGTAGTATCAAAGAGTCTACTAGGTCTAGTGCCTCGATGAATTCGCCTTTAGAGATGTTGAGATGAATAGAAATTTGACTCTCAAATGTTGTATCATATCATCAGTGCGTAGATTTACTCTTCTGTTTTCCTGCTTTAGTCACCTCCAAAGTAAATGTCATTTGCTGGGGACAGATCATCCACCATGACCCTCATCTGTACACATGATTTATCTACTATGGAGATGACCTTTCATCACTTGGAATATGATCAGAGAGTCAGCATTTGGCTAGCTCATTCAGAAAAGCCTTGTGTCATCTTGTCACTGAAGAAAGCTCACGTGTCCTCTAAGCATATGACTTCCCTGCTTTCAAAGGGAAGGAAGACTCACACTGAAGTGCAGATTTCTACATGTCCAACCTCCCTTTTTAGAGGTGAGAAAACAGAACGGGGGGGAGGGGTTGAGGTTTCACAGTTAATTATTCAGGGTCATGGCAGGTCTGGTACTAGAATCAGGTTTTCTAAATCTTCTATTATGCTACATTGGATTGTCAGTGGCCTTGGGTTGGGTTTGTCTCAGTAGTGCATACCAACTGTGGGTTAAGACATACACAGTGTTAATGTTGACAATATCTACTTTTTGTCATGGGAAAACTGGTTGTATTTGCTTAATGTTTTTAAAGGTATTACAATCTACTTTAAAAAAGAAAACTAAGGAAACTATACATTCAATTCTTTCCTTTATATATTCCAACTTATTCATTGATCTGAGAAGACCCGATTAACATTTATTTCCAGAGATTCATACACCATAGTTCAAAACACAGATATTTGAGTAAATAGTACACATTATAAAAAGGCAAAATCCAAAGAGAACAATGACCAAAAATAACTATTACACTAACTGTACAAAGTCAGCAATGCGTGCAAAAGAACTAAAACTTGAAAGAGATAGTGTTTGGGTATGGAAAAGGCATGGGTTTTGGAGTTGGCGGGGGATGAGTTTTAGTTCTGGCTTGGCCATGTCTAGCTGTGTGTCCACACTCAAACTCTGTATGCCTCAGTTTCACTAACTATAAAATGGGTCAATAACCCTGCGTCCTGAAAGAATTTTAGTGAAGTCAGAGCAAGTTTCGGTTTGAGATGCTTTTTCCACATTCAAATTTAACTGGAACCAGAGGTGGTGGGATTTCAGTTAGAGTCAACATGGTTCAGCCAAGTCTCACCTCCTTCTCTGCATAAATCTGGTTTCTTTCAAAAACTGAAGCCATTTATGCTTGTCCCCTTAAAAAAATGGTGGTCGTAACCATCTCACAGGGTTTTGATGCCAAAATGAGACAAGCTTTGTAATCCATTTAGGACACTGGATGTTGAATAAATGGTAAATAACAGCAATGGTGATGAATCATCTTTAAAACCTTTCAAAGGTTTGAAGACTACATCTAGATTTGGAAATTTCTACAATTTCAGTTACTTACTGAACTGCTGAGATTGTCTTTCCAACACTTTGACATCCACTGCCATTTTGTTAGCTGTATGCAGTGACCGGGGATGAGGAGGAAGATAAGGATCAGAAGCCAAAGCCTGGTGGCTGATAACCAGGGAAGGGAGGAGCAGCTCGTTGGGCTGGGGAAGAGGATGGGAGAGCCCAGGGCCATGGTACTCACCGCGGCCCACCACCAGGAGTGGGGGATGGTGGTGAAGTTGGTGCCGGGCACATCGTGCTCCACGGAGTAGACAGCTGCGGCGAAGGTGAGGATGCCCATGGTGATGAAGAGCAGCAGGCAGCCCACCTGCTGGTAGCACTGGCGCAGCGTGAAGCCGAAGGCGCGCAGTCCGGTGGAGTGGCGCGCCAGCTTGAGGATGCGGAAGATGCGCATGAGGCGCATGATGCGCAGCACCTGGCCCACCTTACCCACGCTGCCCACTGTCTGGCCGCGCTGGTGGTCCTCGCCCGTGAAGCACTCGAGCAGCAGCTGCAGGTAGAGCGGCAGGATGGCCACCAGGTCCACCAGGTTGAGGGCGCTGCGCGCGAAGCGCCTCAGGTCAGGCGTGGAGGCGAGGCGCAGCAGGTACTCGAGCGTGAAGAAGCCGATGCACAGTATCTCCACGTGCTCCAGGATGGACCGCAGGTCTGGGCCGCCCTCGTCTTGCTCGGAGTGCTGCTGAATCTCCTCCACGGTGTTGAGCACCAGCGCCACCACAGAGACGAGCACGAAGACGCTGGAGGCCACCCCGATGGCCTTGGCGGCCACCGAGGAGAACGGCTTCTCCATGAGGTTCCAGAGGCGGCGCCGCAGCGGCCCGTAAAAGCGCATGTCGCGGAAGAGCTCCTCCGCCTCCTCCAACTGCGCCTGGGCGCGCAGCTCGCGCTGGATCTTGAGCTGCTCGCTGAGCTCGTCGCGCCGCTCCTCGAAGCAGATGCGGCAGCACCGCGGCGTGTACTTGAGCCGCACGCCCCAGTAGCCCAGCTCCTCCAGGAAGCAGCGCGGACACAGCTCGTCCAGCACCAGCAGCACCCCGGACAAGTAGAAATTGTAGACCAGCTGGAAGACGGCCGGGTCGCGGTCGAAGAAGTATTCGTCTGTCTGCTCCTCGTAGTCGTCGCACAGGCTCAGCTGGCGGCTGCGGCTGGTGGAGGTGGCCAGGCGACCGAGGCGCGTCTTGGGGAAGCTGGCCAGCTCGCAGTAGTCCAGCTGGTAGCTGTGGCCGCCCACGTTCACGTTCAGCGTGGACAACACGGCCGGAGGGTCGCTGGGACCTTCGGGCTTGGCGGTGGTGACCTCCTCTGCCCGCTGGTCCTCCTCGGCCGGTTCGTCCTTCCACTGGTCCTCCTCCTCCCCGTCCTCATCCTCCTCGATGTAGTAGTTGTAGTTGCCCTCGGTCCACCCTTGGATACTGGCCTGGGAGCCGGACCGACCCCCCAGGGAGCAAATGCTCTTGCGGTGTTGGCTGCCCTCATTCTCCGTCGTGTTCCAGGGCTTGTAGCTCCAGGACCGTCTCCTCTCACCCTGTTTCAGCATGGCTGTGGGAGGTAGACACCTTCCTTTTTGCTCCTAGCTGTCGTAGGGTCCCTAACCTGCTCACTGCCTCTAGGAGGACGGATCACGTGGCCTGCACTGTCTTAGGCCAGGCTGGACCGGCACATCTAGGGGCCCAGGCATTGCCACCAGAGCTGCCCCTCCGCAGGCCCTGGGCAGGCCAACCCAGCCTGCGGGGTCTGAACACAACCAGCTGTTGACTGCTCTAATCTTGCTGATTGGGAAGAAGCAAGTGTTAGGAGGGATTTAGAACCTCTTAGCCCATTTTCTCCCCCACTCCCTCGACCCTGTGACGTAGAGGGTGATTATGTGGGCTTAAATCTCTGGAGAATCAGAAGAAGGCAGAGATTATTGCTAATAAAAATGTCAGTCAACCCTGCTGTTAGAAAGTGTTCAGTGTATGAGTGCTGAGATGAAGTGAATTAGCTATAGAATATGGAGCTTGTGTCTGTAGCTTCATGACTGAGATTGCAGCCTCTGCCCTAGGTAAACTCACCATTAGCACGGATGACAAACAGCAACAGAACAAAGCTGACTTCACGACAAGTCAGTTTCCCTGTCAGCATAACCCTTCGTTTAGAGCATATACGATCTAAAGTAGTCTCCTTGTCCATTCACATGATCACTTTTTTTTTCAAATGGATACTCCCCCGGGGTACTGCTCTGAAGTCCAGTCAGATCCTTAAGTCAGCTTCAGCTTCTCTCTCTCTCCTTTTTTACCTCCTCCCTTTCTTTTAAAAAGATAGGGACATGTTTCAAGGTAGAATTCCAGAATGATTGGAAGATGTTTTTAGGGCATCACAACTCTGCTCAGCTGTATTAGGCCATATTTAAAGGTGGCCTGACTTCCACCCAAAGAAAGGGTCTTCATCATCCTTCAAAACATCACTTTTTGAAAAAACCCTTTTTCATGGTTAAGGCACTGTGCAAATGCTGGATATGCAAACACGATGGAGACACAGCTGTAGCACTCAAAGAACTCCTGGTTTTTGTTGAGGACATAAACCTGCAAGGATAACAAAGGATCCAGTAAAAAAAAATACTGGGGACTGGAGAAGAGGGTGGGATTTGCTTTGAGCAGGAAATTTTTTTTTTTAATTCAATTTATTCTGCATAGCTAATACACATTCAAGATAAAAGAATATTTTAAAGGTAGAAAGGCACATTACAGCAGAAAGTTAATGTCTTTCCAACCGTAATTTCAAGCCATCAGGTGTACGTCAAGGAAGCAACCACTGTTACTACCTTTTGGCTACCCTTCTAGAAATAGTCTAAACATATAGAAGCAAAATTCTACCTACCTTTATCCATCATCTCAGTACCTCTCCATTAACAGAAATCATAGAATGCTATACACTTTGCTTTTTCCAGCTGACCACATAAAAGATGTTTTCATATTTGAACACAAATATCTCCTTATTTTAAAAATAGCCACTGAGCAGTTTCCCAGTGACAGACATTCAGGATGTTTCTCCCTTTGCCTCTATAAACAATTATGAAACAAATACCTTACATGTACATCACTTTACAGAGGCGAGATTACTAGGTCAAAGTTTGCACATTTGTAATTTTAATTAGTAGTGACAAATTTGTCTCTGTAACAGTTTTACCAATTTACAATTCACCATCAATGGTTAAAAATGTCTTACCACACTTTTGAACTCTGCCAATTCTATAGGTGAAAATGATGTGTGGGTTAATTTGTATTTCTCTTATAAATGTGATTGAACACTTTTTCATGTGATTAAAAGCTATTTATTTTTTCTGGGAACCGTCTGTTCATCTACTTTGCCTATGTTTTTCATTGAATTGTTTATATTTTTCTTATTGATTTGTAGGAGAGCTTAATATATTATGAAAAAAAGACCCTTGTGATATGGATTGCAATTTTTTTTTCTCAGTTTTTCCTTTAATGATATTTTTTCCATGTAAAAATCTTTATTTTATGACTTCTGGGTGTTGTGTAGTGTTAGAAAAGGCTTCACTTCTCTATAATTGATAAAAATTTTCTTTTTATGCTTTTATTTTTAACATCAGAAATTAATTTTGATGTAAAGCGTGAAGTAGGGGCTTAACTTCACTTTCTAAGCTTTTAGCCAGATGCTTCAACAAGTTAATTGCATAATCCATCATTTCCTCGCTGGTTTGTGGTGCTATCTTTATCACTTAGTTGAGTTTTAACCATGCTTCAAAGTTGTTGAGATAGGTAACATTAAGTATGAGGTCTGTATCTGCTAGCATAGCATTCACTGATGTTGTTTAGCTTCCAACAGGCCTCAGACCTACAAGCTTATGGTAAAGCTTCTTACCAGGCTTAGCTTTTAAGTTCCTAAATGTATTTCTAGCATTCCCTTTTTGGCATACGATATTGATGTTGTTTCACTAGCCACACACTTAACTGCTTTCCAAGACTATCTTTTCTTTATATTGTACTGAGAACTGCCGTAATAGATTTTGCATGTTGCATAAATTCGCCTGTTCTCTTCAGAACCAATTATACTATTATGAAAAGTAAAGGTCGGGCATGGTGGCTCATGCCTGTAATCCTACCACTTGGGGGGGCCGAGGTGGATGGATCACTTGAGGTAAGGAGTTCTAGATCGGCCTGGCCAACTTGGTGAAATCCTGTCTCTACTAAAAGTACACAAATTAGCCAGGCTTACTGGCAGGTGCCTGTAATCCCAGCTGTTTGGGAGGCTGATGCACAAGAGTTGCTTGAACATGAGAGGCACAGGTTACAATGAGCCTAGATCACACCACCGCGCTCCAGCCTGGGCAACAGAGTGAGACCCAGTTTCAAAAAAAAAAAAAAAAAGGTAAAAATTTCGCCATTTTCATATTTTTTATCATCTTTTTCAGTTGAAATCATACATTTCTCCAGGCTGGAGTACAGCGGCCTGATCTTGGCTCACTGCAACCTCCACCTCCTGAGTTAAAGTGATTCTTCTGCCTCAGCCATCCAAGTAGCTGGGATTACAGGCACCCACCAGTACACCTGGTGAATTTTTGTATTTTTAGTACAGACAGGGTTTCACCATGTCGGCCAGGCTGCTCTTGAACTCCTGACCTCAGGTGATCCACCCACCTTGGTCTCCCAAAGTGCTAGGATTACAGGTGGAGCCACTGTACCCATTCATATACTACTTCTTATCCAAACTTTCAACACTCTCAAGGCTTTTTCATTTGAAAACTATGGAGTCAGTAATGTTTGTATGGCATCTTGAAGCTAAGCACAAATTCCACATCGATACAGTAGATTGAGGGATATGACCTTGGTAGACCACACTTAAGTGACTGTGACACCCCCAGTATGAGCAGTTGCTTGGATTTTGCCCTGATTTATATGCATATAAGTGTAACAGTAGATGATTATACACATCCATAGACACAGTTTCTAATAAGACTGTCCAACAATGGTTGATTCATAAAGTAGAAAGTACCCTCTTTTTTAAAAAAATTTATTTTACTTTAAATTCCAGGATACAAGTGCAGAATGTATAGATTTGTTAGGTAGGTATACGTGTGCCATGGTGGTTTGCTTCACCTGTCAACCCATCATCTAAGTTTTAAGCCCCGCATGCATTAGTTATTTGTCTTGATACTCCCCTCTTGCTCCTCACATCTGACTGGTGGTGTGTGTCGTCCCCCTCCCTGTGTCCATGTGTTCTCATTGTTCAACTCCTACTTAAGAGTGAGAACATGTGGTGTTTAGTTTTCTGTTCCTGTGTTAGTTTGCTGAGGATGATGGCTTCCAGCTTCATCCACGTCCACACAAATGACATGGTCTTATTCCTTTTTATGGCTCCATAGTATTCCTCTTAACGCATTAAAGAATCAGTAGAGCAGCCTGCAAGGGAGACTCTCACAGGGTGGAAAGTACGACTGTATGACCTTCAGGTCCCCTTCTTGCCTTTAAATTACTAAGATTTTAAGTCTTTGCTTGATGTTCCATTTGCCTTGAATGCCATTCTGACCTCCTCCTTAAATCTTTGGCTTCCAAAATTCAGCTCAGACATCATCTTTCTTTTTCATTGATTCTTCTCTGACCTCGCTGTGTTTCTCCAAGGTGAATCAGCTGTCCTGTCTCAGTGTCTTCATTTAAGATAGCACATACCACTAGCTTACTGCATGAGACACTTGTTTTAACTAAGAATGATTAAAATTTTTGTTCTAAGTTATGTAAGTGCATTGTAGAAAAGTTTAAAAATAGAAACCAGAATGCCAGTAATTGATGCAATATTAAATAGTAACAACAATGTTCAGATACTGTTATATTAATGTTTACACCTATCCTGTAGCATAGGTGTTATTATTAATCCTGTTTTACAGATGAGAAAACAGATGCAAGTTAAGTGTGTTTCACAGTAGGTTGGCCAGAGTGTCATCATTATTATTATTATTTGCTAATTGATAGGTGAAAAGTTGCATTACATTTTTGCTTTAACCAACTCTGTATTAATGATTTAAAACTCTATATTTATATGTTCCTCATTGCCTCTGAAGTCTTTAAGGGAAAGGATAATATTGTCTGTGTGGCCCCAACACTAAGAAGGGGGTCTAGTATGGTAGCAGATTTTTAAAAAATTATTAAAAGGATATGCAAAGTCTTACTGTATGACTTCTTACAATGGCATGTGAAGCTACCATTATCTCAACATAAAAAGTTAAAGAATATTTACTACTGTGCATTGACATAGCCCCAGTCCCCACTTTGAAAGAATGAAAATGAATAAGCTTTGTGGAACAGTGGCTGGGATTTATAGAGATTTTCCTTGTTGACAGAGATTTACAGGTAGCATGGTACAGTAAAACACTGGAATGCAAACAGACTTGATTTTGGTTACAAAGCTCTGGGTAAATTACTTAGCCTCTTTTAGGCTCTGTTTTCTCATCTATAAAATGGGTTACTGGAACATCTGCTAATATAAAATGAGAATACTTCTCTATTTTCCCTTGGCCTGTGCCCATACCTTGGCATATAATAGGTACTCCTCAAAAGACAGTCATCTCTGCCTCATCTAGCCATCTCCTACCCCGACTTTTGACTCTACACCTATAACACACAAATAAGTTCATTTTTACTACCTGTAGAATTTCTTAGCATCGAAATAATGGTTATGTTCTTAGTCCACCATTAACATTAATTCCTTTATATGAAGGCAGCATTGACTGATAGAATTTTCTGTGTGGATGGAAATGTTCCTATGGATTAAAACACGCCTGCTAGTGCCTTTGTTTTTCTTTTCTAGAGGTGGGATTTCACCATGTTTCCCAGGCTGACCTCAAACTCTTGAGCTCAAGTGATCTACCCACTTTGGCCTCCCAGAGTGCTGGGACCACAGGCATAAGCCCCCACACCCGGCCTTAATTAGTTTATATTTAAATTTGAACAGTTACATGGGGCTAGTGGCTACCATGCTGGACAAGGCAGTGTTACGCTATTAGCTGTGTTTGGATCCATCTCTTTCAAATACACAGGGCTCCCAAACTTCTTAATCTAATGAGTTTGCCAATGTAAACTGGCCTACTACTTCTGAGACTAGAAAGGAATGTGACAGGGAGAAAGGAAGTTTGATAAAATGAATAGGGTGTTGGGACAAGATTGAGAAGCCTGAGCAGGTAGAGGGCAAGCTTGGGATGGGGGCATTTCAGAATGGACTCCAGTTGGCTTGGGGAAAGTAGTATTAAAAAAGTCAAACTAAGACAAATGGTAAAAATAGCAAGGGTACCGAAAACAAACAGCTTTGCAAATTTACCCAGACCTAGTTCTGAAAGGCAGAGGGAAAGAGGGAGACCCAGAGGGAGACAGAAGGGAACTTTGGCATTTGCTTGGGAAACTACATTTCCTTTAGGGCCTTTGAGAGTGAGTGACTAAGACTGTAAATGTAAAATGGGAAGTTGAAATTGATACTCAATTGATACTCAAAATTATCCTAAAAAACACAACAATCTCCCCACTCTCAATAAAGGAAAAAAGAGTAGATTTTTTTCCCCTCTCAAAGCCTCTGTTAAGTCTGGTAAATTTCTTCTGGTAATTGAATTATTTGTTCACCTCCTCTTTACATTCGCCTGTCTCGCCATAGGTGAGATGTGGAATGAATGGGAGCAGCAATTGATTACAAAGTGTCCGACTCGGTTGAAATTCTTGGTGACTAAATTAAAGTTGTCTGTGAGTTTCGAAAAAGGAAGTGTAAATGATGGGGAGAAGAGGAGGCTGTAACCAGGCATTCTTTTTATCAATGCCTTGTAATCAAGCTTAAACTTGGAGGGTGCACCCATTTTCCCAAAGCACATCCATCCACTTTAATTCTCTTTTCAAAAGATAAAGAACCTGAGACTGAGAAAGGTGGGTTTTCAGCCTGCTGGTGGTTAGCAGAGCTGGGTCTGGATCTGGAGCTGGAGCTGGGAGTCATGTATCTGCCTCTCCGGGCACCTTTCTCTCCTCTGGACTGTGGTAACTGAACATAAAGCCCCTATTGATATGCCCCTTACTTAGAAAATCTTGACTTTTATTACTGGTCTTTATTTTTTGTTCCTCCTAAACATACATGGACTATCTTTCAACATGGTTCTTTTTGTTCTTTTTGCCCAAGCCGATGCAACAGACCTTGCCATCTGTTTTTCCATCTTGGAAGTGGATGCAAGCTAATTCGACATAAAGTAGGTGTACTCGCTTGTACTGCGTGCATGGCGTTGTGCTATTTTCAAGCTGGCAGTGACCCAGAGCTTACCTACTTCTACTGCTCACTTTAGAAATAAGGAAACCATATGAGGTATCATACAGTTCAGGTGACTAGCCCCAAATCTCGCAGATAGGCAAGTTAGTAGCACCTAACTCATTCTATTCTAGAATCCTTTCTAACTCCAGGTTAGTGTGCTTCTAACTTGATATTGTTTCTACTTCCTCAAATGTATTTTTCACTTTGAAGTTGTATCTATGAGGAACAGGCAAGATCTATGGGGAATGTTTTTTTGAGTAATTTAAATATCAGATACTGGCATTTAAAAAAGAGCCAAGATCAGTTATTCAAACTAATTGCCTTCACTGATCTAATTTTATGGAAGATTTCTGTTTTCCATTTCCTGTTGCCTGGACAGTCACATATGAATGTCACATACCTTTCCTAAATAATCTCTTCTCTTCTGTTCAAACCAGAACATTGCTTATTTTCTACTGGGGCACAGTCCCATTTACCTTTAAAAGCTTAGTCTCATATAATTTAACACTGTGTTGCATCTAACTTCCTTTGGTTTCCTTGTGTTCTCTCTTGGTCTCTGGGTCTTGGTGTGTTTCTGCTCTCATGAGGTTCTCTCTGACCAAGCCTCCAGAAGAACAGAAATAAGATGACTGAACACTGCATTTGATGCAGAGAGAAAGCACTGGCAGATAATGCTTTCACTCAAAGGATTGTTTTTTTCACCTCAAAATTTGCATTCAAGAGCTGTACCAAGGAAGGGAAATATGCCAGATTATGGAACATCTGCTGTGACGCTGGTGTTACTGCAGTGACGAGGGCTCCCTGGAGTAGAGCTGACAGGAGCCAGATGATGCTCCTGAGGAGATTTGCTGATTTCAAAAGTGGCATCTGTGAAAACCTAGTAAGAATATAAGGAAAGTGCTCTTGGACAGATGGTACATGTAGAACATTGGAATAGAATCATTCTCTGATTTTTTTTTTTTTTTTTTTAAGATGGAGTCTTGCTCTGTTGCCAGGCTGGAGTGCAGTGGCGCAATCTTGGCTCACTGCAACCTCCATCTCCTCGGTTCAAGCAATTCTTCCGCCTCAGCCTCCCGAGTAGCTGGGACCACAGACGCGTGCCACCACGCCCGGCTAATTTTTGTATGTTTAGTAGAGACGGGATTTCACCATGTTGGCTGGGATGGTCTCGATCTCTTGCCCTCATGATCCGCCCACCTTGGCCTACCAAAGTGCTGGGATTACAGGCCTGAGCCTCCGCGCCCGGCCTGAAAATCTTTTAAGGATTAATAAATGTGATGAATAAAAAGGATTGCAAATCATTAATGACCACTCAATTATATTACACAAATTTCCAATGAAGTTTTACTCCAAAAGCTGTTTTTTTGTTGTTGTTGTACAGGTCAACAGTTATCAGTCATGGCAAAATTATCTAGTGTAGATAAGTACTTTCCACGTAGCTTTCTAAAATATACCTCTGCATTGCAGGGGCTATTCGTAAAGTCAGAATGGAAGAGTTAGACCCTAGGTGATGAGTGTGTGTGTGAGTTACACACACTGAAAAGCATAAATAATCGATTTAAATAAATACATTTGTTGTCATATTGTTTTTATGTTGATGTGGAGTAAAGTTTAAAGCAGTGCAGCTGATTTCAGAGAATGCCATGAGAAAAGTCAATATTTTGTACTGAAGATCAAACTCAAAATAGATTAGCAAGTAATTGCCTGAAAGAGTTTATGGAGTAAGTAAAAATTACTATAATTGACATAGCAGCTATTAGTATGTAACTCTGTGCTGGGTGCTGCTAAAGGGCTTGCGATTAATAAGTACCTTTTTTTTTT
>NW_016107542.1:1115685-1164019 GCF_001604975.1 Cebus imitator | reverse complement strand
TTTTTTTGAGAAAGATAATGATTTTCCCTGTCCCCATAATTTCACTCTTGATTTCTTCTAAAATTAATTTGGTAAAAGTCAATCTTAGCCCCTGCTTATATAAGAACGTTGCAAACTATGACCAGGCAAAGTCAATTTAAGGAGGTTTTATTGCATCCATCTTTTAGGATTATGTTAGGCTGCCTGTAACTGAAAGAATACTATATACAGCTTCAACATATAGGCATTATTTCTCTCCTATGAGAAGATGCCCAAAGACTGGTAGTCCAGGGTTAGTGAAGATGCTAAGGATGTCATCAAGGATCCAGGATTCTTCCATCTTTCTGCTTTGCCATCTTTAGTGTATAGCTTTGGTCTTCATGATTTTGAGATGATTTTTGGACCTCCAGGAATTAAGTCTATATTTCAGGCTGTTAGAAGAAGAAAAGAGGGCAGGCATGGTGGCTCAGACCTATAATCCCAGTTCTTTGGGAGGCTGAAATGAGAGGATCACTTGAGCCCAGTAGTTTGAAGCTGCAGTGAGTTATGACTGTACCATTGCACTCTGGCCTAGGTGACAGTGAGACCCTGTCCCTAAAACCACAAAAAACAAGACAGCAAGAATGACAATAAACTAATAAAAGAAATGGAATAAGAGATCCCTTTAAAAAGGATATTGCTTAAGGAAGCCCCAGCCAACAACTTTCACTTATTTCTGATTGGCCAGGTCTGAGTCACAAGGGAGTTTGGGAAGGTGATTACTTTCCAGTATTTATAGCATGGTTTTATAGTATGGCTGGGGCTCTAGATGTTTGGGACTGGGTGTTGACATGGCAACTAAGAGTAACTGCCACCTTGTGTGTAAATATAAACTCTGAATCTCTTGTATTATTGTGGTGTACACTTATATACAGATAAATCTCAGATTGTAAACTTGAGAAAGGTACATTTGGTTCTAAATATGAATTCTTTCCCTTATTTCCTTTTCTGGATAAGTTCTGCTATAATCTCTATATCCAGTCTACATCCTAATATGAACATTTGTTTCAACCCACTGGTTGGTCATACTTCTGATACCTGAGGTTATTCGGGTCAGTCTGTATTTTAAATTTTGTTACTTTAATAAAGATATCTGACCAATATAAGAAAAAAATAGTAGAGAAATGTACAAAGAAAAAAATAAAATCCACCTCACATCTTACAACTCAAAATAACTATATATTGTTAACATCATCATGAACATTCATCCAGAGATCTCTACATCTTGCTGTCTCTCTCTATCCATATACGTGTGTATACACACATGTGATTTTTAATATGTCTAATTTCACACACATTTTAAGTTCTGGGATACATGTGCTGAACGTGCAGGTTTGTTACATAGGTATACATGTGCTATGGTGGTTTGCTGCACTTATCAACCTGTCATCTAGGTTTTAAGCCTCACATGCATTAGGCATTGGTCCTAACACGCTCCCTCCCCTGTCTCCCCACCACTTGACAGGCCACCATATGTGATGTTCCCCTCCCTATGTCCATGTGTTCTCATTGTTCAACTCCTACTTATGAGTGAGACCATGTGGTGTTTGGTTTTCTGTTTCTGTGTTAGTTTGCTTGGGATGATGGTTTCCAGCTTTATCCATGTCCCTGCAAAGGACATGAACTCATTCATTTTTATGGGTGTATAATCTTTCATGGCCATACACATATATTTAGACATACATAAATTTTATGTCTATGGAATATTGATAAATGTAACATTCTAACCTTCTTTATTCACTCAATGATATGTAACAGTCATTTTTCCATGTGTAGATCTACATCTAATTTTACATCATCTTTTTAGTAGCTATCTGGTAATTTCTTGTTTGTATGTACCTTATTTTTTGTCTAAAAAAATATTAATAGAGTACGTGTGCCGTGAAAATGCTTAGCTTTTTTCTCAAGTCTGATCCTGCTACTTGTGTGTCCTAATTGTGCATTAAAATTTCTCTACGTACTAGATTAGACTATGCTGAGAAGAACAGTTTAAACACTTTAGATTGCAATTGAGAGGCAGAATGATATGTCGAGGAAATAACAAGAACTGAATTGCAGTCCCAGCTTGGCTACTAGCTGTGTGAACGTCGATAAAACCCATGTCCTTTCTGGGCATCAGTTTCTGCATCTGAAACAATGGCACGAGTATAGGTAACAATATAAGGTCTCTTCCATCAACCCTTAAGATTTGTAATTTTTAAACCTTATCTTCCATTAATACTCAATTATTATAAGCTTTTTGGGAACACAGACCAAGTCTAGATTATTATTCATGTGTAGTCCAGAGCCTAGCACTTAGTAAGTAGGAAATATTTGTCGAATGGCTGAATGCAAATGCCAGCTCACACGCATTGTGAATTATTCTCCAAATAGACCAAGGCAATTCCCCTGTTTAAATATTTTACCCAAATATGAATGTAGAGAAACTTTCTAGAGTAGTCTGTCTTTTCATTTGGTTAGATATTATTTTATGATTTTTGGTAATATTTGATAGACTTACTTACAGAAGTCCTAAGCCTGCCTTGTTAAATTGCTCCTGAAATATTTTACTGAAATTTTGCTCCTGAAATATTGCTCCTGAAATTTTTATTGTAAATGAAACATCTCCCATTTTCATTTCTTTTTTTTTTTTTTTTTTGAGACAGAGTTTCACTCGGTTGCCCAGGCTGGAGTGCACTGGTGAGATCTCAGCCCACTGTAACCTCTACCTCCTGAGTTCACGTGATCCTTTTGCCTCAGTCTCCCAAGCAGCTGGGATTACAGGTGCCTGCCACCACACCTGGCTAATTTTTCTGTTTTTAGTAGAGATGGGGTTTCACACAGCCTGGCTGGTCTCAAATTCCTTACCTCAAGTGATCCACCTGCCTTGGCCTCCCAAAGGGGTGGGATTACAGGTGTGAGACACCATGCCCAGCTTCCTATTTCCACTTCATGGATCTTACTGATAGTATAAACAAAAGTTATTTATCATTTATATATTTATCTTGCATTTAGCCTTTGATCAAATTTCTTATTCTAGACATTTTTCTTTTTTAACTAGAGTTTTTAGGGTTCTTGGAAGTAAAGTCACATCAATAAATTTAGAGTTTTGTCTCTACTTTTTATTTTTTATTTTTATTTTTAGATGGAGTTTCGCTTTTGTTGCCCAGGCTGGAGTGCAATGGCGCGATCTTGGCTCACTGCAACCTCTGCCTCTCGGGTTCAAGTGATTCTCCTGCCTCAGCCTCCCAAGTAGCTGGGATTACAGACATACACCACCACACCCAGCTAATTTTTTTATTTCATAGAGATGGGATTTCACCATGTTAGTCAGGCTGGTCTCAAACTCCTGACCTCAGGAGATCCATCCACCTGCCTCGGCCTCCCAAAGTGCTGGTATTACAGATGTGCCTGGCCCTTCTCTACTTTTTAAATGTTTACACAGATTGTTTTATTTTTCTGGTCTTGTGAATTTGCTCATAACTCCAGGACAATATTGAGTAATATGTAGTTAAATTTATCAATCATTTTTATGGCTAGCACTTTTTATGTCTGCTTAGGAAGCCCTCTTATAAGGTCACAAAGATATATCCTTATATTTTATTTGGCAACATTTATAATTTCCCATTACATTTAAGTTTAAAATTTATCTGAAATTTATTGATCTGAAGATATGGCTGAAATATGGATACAATTTTACTTTTTACTTCCATGGATAACCAGTTGTCTGAGTAGTATTTATTCAATAGTATGCTCATCCCCAAGTAATTTGCGATACTATTTCTAGCATATATCGAATTTCTGTAGTTGTCTCAGCCTGTGTCTGGTTCTTTCTTCTATGCCATTACTCAGTTTGTCTGTTGCTGAGGCAATTCCACACTGTTTTAATAGCCATTGATACCAAGCTTTATAAGAAGTCTTGGTATCTGTGGGACATACTCTTTAATCTTGTACTGTTTCTCATTCCAGAGTTTGTTTTCTATTCTTGGACCTTGGAATATTTCCTTAAAAGCTTTAGAATCGATTCTTTCCTTCTTTTTGAGACAGTCTTGCTCTTGTCACACAAGCTGGAATGCAGTGGCATGTTCCCTGCTCACTACAACCTCCTCCTCCTAAGCTCAAGTCATCCTCCCACCTCAGCCTCCCCAGTAGCTGGGACAACAGGCACATACCACAACACCTGGCTAATTTTTGTATTTTTAGTAGAGACAGGGTTTTGTCGTGTTGGCCACTTGAAGTCCTGGCCTCAAGTGATCTGCTCACCTCAGCCTCCCACAGTGCTGGGATTACAGGTGTGAGCCACTGCACTCAGCCCAGGATCTACTTTTCAAGTTTCAAACATTTTTTAAAAAATCTGTTGGGAACTTAGATTAGAATTAAATTGAATTATTATATTCATTTGGAAGAGTTGCTTACATGTATCATGTATCTGTGCATTTATTTAAGCCTTTAATGTCTTTAAAGTTTAAAAATTTTTCTCTTTAAGGTTTTAAACAGCTTTCATTAGATTTATTTCTAAGTATCTTAAAAATTTTCTAGTATTGTGTATGTATGTGACGTTCCTGATAGTTTTAAAATATGTTCACACATTCTGTGAAATTCTTCCCTTTAAAAGGTGGCGCTTCCTTCTTTCAGTCCCCGGCAGGCAGAAAAAAAAAAAAAAAAGGCTTAATTCTCCTCCTGTTAGGTGTGGGATAAACTTAGTGACTTGCTGCTGCTAAGGAATAAAATAAAGCACAAGTAATTTTAAAATGACATCATAAAATGTACTGTGGTTTTGGCTTTCTTCTTTCTCTTTCTCAGATCACCCTTTTGCAAGAAGGCAGCGCTTTGTCATGAGGATAATCAAGCTCCCTGTAGAGAGCTCCACACGGAGAGTACTAAGGCTTACTTGAACTCTGTGAGATGTGTTTGCTGTTTAAGTTGATACGTTTTGGAATAATTTGTAACAGACTAGTATATAATTAATATATCTTTAAAAAGTTAGTTTTTCTGTTTCTTTCTGGTATATAGAAATGAAATAAATTTTTACATTAGTCTCCTAGCTACCCTATTTAGCTGTCTTCTTAATTTCAATAATAATACATTTCTATAGATTCCGTTGAGTTTTATGTAGATAGTCATCTTATATGGACTTTGTGGCAGCTTTGAGTCTTTCTTTCCAATCCTTATTTATTTTTTTTCTCCATGCAAATGGCTTAGTCTTTGGTATAATATCAACTAGAAGAAATGATAGTGGGTGTCCTTGTTCTGTTTCTGATTTTAAGGGGATTTTCTAGTATTTTTCAAATTAAGAATATTTATGTTTCACATTAAGAATATTAGGTTTCTGATGGATATTCTTATTATATTAAGAGGGTTCGTTCTCACTCCTGGTAGAATTGACAAACTGGAAGGTGTACACACATTTATTAATAAAATATTGCTGGATATTGTCAAATCACCCTCTAAAACATTGTGTGGGTATAAAATCCAGCCAATAATATATGTAGATGCCTACTTTTCCACATTTCACCAACCCCTTTTTCTTCAATGCAACCCCACATTTTGTTAATGTTAGTAATAAAAACCAACAGTTATACAGCAGTTAGTATTTCTCAGGGTGGGCTTCTTTTATATTAGCTCATTTAATCCTTATAACACCCTTTCAGGTATATACTATTGTTATCCTCAATTTATAGTTGAGCAACTGTGACACAGATAAATTCAGTGCTTGTCCAGGGTCTCCCTACTGTTAAGTGACATAGTCAGGATTTGAATACGGACAATCTGGCTTCCAAGGTCATAGTTATTTATTTATTTAGAGACAGGGTCTTCCTCCGTTGCCCAGGCTAGAGTGCAGTGGCATGAGCATGGCTCCCTGCAGCCTTGACTTGCTGGCTCAAACAATCCTCCCGCCTCAGCCTCCTGAGTAGCTGGGATCATGGGTCACGCTACCATGCTTGGCCAATTTTTTTTCTTTCATAGAGATGGGGTCTTGTCATTTTGCCCAGGCTGGTCTTGAACTCCTGGACTCAAGTGATCCTTCTGTCTTACCCTCCCAAAGTGTTGGGATTAGAGGCATGAGCCACCACAAGTTCATGTGAGCCACCCAGTCCCAAGTTCATGCTGTTAAACATTATCTTGAACTGCCTTTTTCTTTTTCTTTTTTTTATGAGACAAAGTCTCACTCTGTCACCCAGGCTGGAGTGCAGTGGCGTGATCTCTGCTCACTGCAACCTCTGCCTCCTGGGTTGTAGTGATTCTTTTGCCTCAGCGTCCTGAGTAGCTGGGACTACAGGTGCTCGCCACCATGTCTGGCAATTTTTTTTGTATTTTTAGTAGAGACAGGGTTTCACGTGGTAGCCAGGATCTCCTGACCTCGTGATTCACCCACCTTGGCCTCCCAAAGTGCTGTGGTTACAGGCATGAGCCTCCACTCCAGGCCTGACCTGCCTTTCACAGCCAGTAGCTATTGGGTGCTTACTCTCTGTTGAGAGCAATTAATCACTATCACCACAACTACCTTCTAAGGTACACATTATTATTATTATTATTCCAGTACTTTACATGTTGCAGCACAGGACACGCTTTTGCTGCTGAGTAGCATTGGTTTGATGGTGGCTTGACAGAGTGGTTGATCTTCCTTTGCTCTTTGATTTTCCAAGAAGTGGTTCCTAAAGGTCATCAGAATTTGCACCTGGGGCTGGAGCCAGGTGTGATATATTGCAAGATTAGTGTGTAAGGCACGTAGTTGCAGTTTGAATTTTATTAATTTGTGTATATGTATGTTTTAGAGATGGGATCTCTCTCTGTCGCTCAGGGTGGAGTGTAGTGACATCATCATAGCTCATTGCAGCCTTGAACTCCTGGGCTCAAGCAGTCTTCCCACCTCAGCCTTTCAGCAGCTGGGACTACAGGTGCACACCACCGCATCCAGCTAATGTAGTTTGAATTTAGTAAGGATCATATTCATATTCATATTGAACAAGAGACAGTCTGAAAGAGCAAGAGCTCAGAAAAGAGGCTTTAATCTTCCCTTCATCACTTAGCAGCTAGAGTTTATTTAAATCTGAGTCTTAGATTTTTCTCATCTGTAAAATGGGCATAATAATAGCTGCTTGGTGGTGGTGTGAGAATTAAGTAAGATGGTGTGTATAAAGTATCTGGCCTGCTGTCAGACACATGGTACTTGCTCTGCAAATGTGAGTTCCCTCTCTTCCCAAGGGCAGTTAACTGTTGAGGTATTAGCTCTCTGTATGTGGAAGATACCAAACTAGCCCCAATTAAAACCTAAAACCTAGTGAATAATACACATGTAGACAACTGAGAGTGGATTATATATGAGGAAATATTTTATGATTATTGTACTTTAAGTTCTGGGGTACATGTGCAGAACGTGCAGGTTTGTTACATAGGTATACACATCCCATAGCGGTTTGCTGCATCCATCACCCCGTCATCTACATTAGGTATTCCTCCTAATGCTATCCCTCCCTTATCCCCCCAAATCCTGTGGCCCCTCAGCCCCCCAACCCCAACAGGCCCCAGTATGTGATGTTTCCCTCCCTGTATCTGTGTGATCTCATTGTTCAACACCCACTTATCAGTGAGAACATGTGATGTTTGGTTTTCTGTTCTTGTGTCAGTTTGCTGAGAGTGACGATTTCCAGCTTTATCCATGTCCAGCTTTATCCAAAGTGGGCAAAGGACATGAACTCATCCTTTTTATGGCTGCATAGCATTCCATGGTGTGTAAGTGTCACACATTCTTTATCCAATCTATCACTGATGGGCATTTGGATTGGCTTTGTTATTGTGAACAGTGCTACAATAAACATGCATGTGCATGCACCTTGATAATAGGATGATTTATAATTTTGGGGGTATATCGCCAGTAATGGGATTCCTGGGTCAAATGGTATTTCTAGTTGTAGATCTTTGAGGAAGCGCCACACTGTCTTCCACAATGGTTGAACTAATTTACACTCCTACCAACAGTGTAAAAGCACTCCTATTTCTCCACATTCTTTCCAGCATCTGTTGTTTCCTGGTTTTTTAACGATCACCATTCTAACTGGCATGAGATGGTACCTCAATGTGATTTTGATTTGCATTTCTCTAATGACCAGTGATGATGAGATTTTTTTTGTATGTTTGTTGGCTGCATAAATGTCTTCTTTTTAGAAGTGTCTGTTCATATCCTTTGCCCACTTTTTGATGAGGTTGTTTGTTTTCTTCTTGTAAATTTGCTTAAGTTCTTTGTAGATTCTGGATATTAGCCCTTTGTCAGATGTGTAGATTGCAAAAATTTTTTCCCATTCTGTTGTTTGCCAGTTTACTCTAATGATAGTTTCTTTTGCTGTACAGAAACTCTTAAGTTTAATTAGATCTCATTTGCCTATCTGGGCTTTTGTTGCCATTGCTTTTGGTGTTTTTATCATTAAGTCCTTGTCCATGCCTATGTCCTGGTATTCCCTAGGTTTTCTTCTAAGATTTTTATGGTGTTAGGTATTATGTTTAATTAAACCTTTAATCCATCTGGAATTAATTTCTGTGTAAGGTGTAAGGAAGGGATCCAGTTTCAGCTTTCTGCATATGGCTAGCCAGTTTTCTCACTACTATTTATTAAATAGAGATTTCTTTCCCGATTGCTTGTTTTTGTCAGATCTGTCAAAGATCAGATGGCTGTAGAAGTGTGGCATTATTTCTGAGGCCTCTGTTCTGTTCCATTGGCCTATATCTCTATTTTGATACCAGTACCATGCTATTTTGATTACTGTAGTCTTATAGTATAGTTTGAAGTCAGTTAACATGATGCCTCCAGCTTTGTTTTATTTGCTTAGGATTGTCTTGGTTATGCAGGCTCTTTTTTTGTTCCATATGAAATTTAAGGTGTTTTTTTCCAATTTTGTGAAGAAAGATAATGGTAGCTTGATGGGGATAGCATTGACTCTATAAATTAGTTTTGGCAGTATGGCCATTTTCATGATACTGATTCTTCCTAACCATGAGCATGGAATGTTATTTCATCCATTTGTGTCCTCTCTTATTTCCTTGAGCAGTGGTTTGTAGTTTTCTTTGAAGAGGTCTTCATGTTCCTTGTTAGTTGTATAACTAGGTATTTTATTCTCTTTCTAGCAATTGTGAATGGGAGTTGGCTCTTGATTTGTTTCTCTTTTAGTCTGTTGTTGGTATATAGGAATGCTTGTGATTTTTGCACATTGATTTTGTATCCTGAGACTTTTCTGAAGTTGGTTATTAGTTTTAGGAGATATTGGGCTGAGACAATGGGGTCTTCTAAATATACAATCATGTCGTCTGTAGATAGAGACAGTTTGACTTTCTCTTTTCCTATTTGAATATCCTTTATTTCTTTCTCTTGCCTGATTACCCTGGCCAGAACTTCCAATACTATATTGAATAGGAGTGGTGAGAGAGGGCACACTTGTCTTGTGCTGGTTTTCAAAGGGAATGCTTCCAGTTTTTGTCCATTCAGTATCATGTAGGCTGTATGTTTGTTATAAATAGTTCTTATTATTTTCAAGTATGTTCCATTGATACCTAGTTTATTGAGAGTTTTTAGCATAAAGGGCCACTGAATTTTGTTGAAGGCCTTCTCTGCATCTATTGAGATAATCATGTGGTTTTTGTCTTTGGTTCTGTTTATGTGATGGATTATGTTTATAGATTTGTGTATGTTGAAACAGCCTTGCATCCCAGGGATGAAGCCAGCTTGATAGTGATGGATAGCTTTTTGATGTTCTGTTGGATTCAGTTTGCTAGTATTTTATTGAGAATTTTCTCATCGAGATTAATCATGGATATTGGCCTGCAATTAAGTTTTTTATTTGCAACTCTGCCAGGTTTTGGTATCAGGATGATATTGATCTCATAAAATGAGTTAGGGAGGATTCCCTCGTTTTGTATTGTTTGGAATAGTTTCAGAAGGTATGGTACCAGCTCCTCTTTGTGCGTCTGGTAGAATTAGGTTGTGAACCCATCTAGTCCTGTCCTTTTTTTTGGTTGGTGGGCTATTAACTGGTGCCTCAATTTCAGAACTTGTTATTGGTCTATTCAGGGATTCGACATCTTCCTGATTTAGTCTTAGGAGCGTGTAAATGTCCAGGAATTTATCAGTTTTTTCTAGATTTACTGGCTTACTTGCATAGAGGTGTTTATTGTATTCTCTGATGGTAGTTTGTATTTCTGTGGGATCAGTGGTGCTATCCCCTTTATCATTTTTTATTACATCTATTTGATTCTTCTCTCTTTTCTGCTTTATTAGTCTGGCCAGTGCTCTATCTATTCTGTTGATCTTTTCTAAAAAGCTGATCCTGGATTCATTGATTTTTTGAAGGTTTTTTGTGTCTCTATCTCCTTTAGTTCTGTTCTGATCTTAGTTATTTCTTGTCTTCTGCTAGCTTTTGAATTTGTTTGATCATGCTCCTCCAGATCTTTTAATCATGACATTAGGGTGTCCATTTTGGATCTTTCCTCTTTTCTCTTGTGGACATTTAGTGCTATAAATTTACCTCTACACACTGCTTTAAATCTGTCCCAGAGATTCTGGTATGTTGTGTCTTCGTTCTCATTGGTTTCAAGGAACATCTTTATTTCTGCCTTCATTTCATTATTTATCCAGTAGTCATTCCGGAGCAGGTTGTTTAGTTTCCATGTAGTTGTGCAGTTTTGAGTGAGTTTCTTAATCATGAGTTCTAATTTGATTGCAGTGTGGTCTGAGAGACTGTTTATTAAGATTTCCATTCTTTCCCATTTGCTGAGGAGTTTTTTTACTTCCGATTATGTGGTCAGTTATAGAATAAATGTGATGTGGTGCTGAGAAGAATGTATATTCTGTGAATTTGGGGTGGAGAGTTTTGTAGCTGTCTATTAGGTCTGTTTGATTCAGATCTGAGTTCAAGTCCTAGATATCCTTGTTAATTTTCTGTCTCATTGATGTGTCTAATATTGACAGTGGGATGTTAAAGTCTCCCATTATGATTGTGTGGGAGTCTAAGTCTCTTTATAGGTCATTAAGAACTTGCTCTATATGCCTGGGTGCTCCTGTATTGGGTGCATTTATATTTAGGAGAGTTAGCTCTTCTTGTTGCATTAATCCCTTTATCATTATGTAATACCCGTGTTTGCCTCTTTTCATCTTTGTTGGTTTAAAGCATGTTTTATCAGAGGCTAAGATTGCAACCTCTGCTTTCTGGTACTCTCCATTTGTTTGGTAAATTTTTCTCCATCCCTTTATTTTGAGCCTGTGTGTGTCTTTACACA
Organism: Cebus imitator; assembly: GCF_001604975.1. NCBI lineage: Eukaryota > Metazoa > Chordata > Mammalia > Primates > Cebidae > Cebus > Cebus imitator. The sequence continues at coordinate 1,152,757 of NW_016107542.1, read as the reverse complement.
TGAGATGTGTCTCCTGAATACAACACACTGATGGGTCTTGACTCTTTATCCAATTTGCCAGTCTGTGTCTTTTAATTGAGGCATTTAGTTCATTTACATCAAAGTTAAATATTGTTCATTTACATTAAAGGTAAATATTGTTACGTGTGAATTTATCCTGCCATTTTGATGCTAGCTGGTTGTTTTGCCCATTAGTTGATGCAGTTTCTTCACAGTGTTGATGGTTTTTACAATTTGGTATGTTTTTGCAGTGGCTGGTTCTGGTTGTGCCTTTCCATGTTTAATGCTTCCTTTAGGAGTTCTTATAAACCAGGCCTGGTGATGACAAAATCTATCAACATTTGCTTGTCCATAAAGGATTTTATTTCTCCTTGGCTTATGAAGCTCAGTTTGGCTGGATATGAAATTCTGGGTTGAAAATTCCTTAGGAATAGTGAATATTGGCCCCCACTCTCTTCTGGCTTATAGGATTTCTGCCAAGAGATCTGCTCTGAGTCTGATGGGCTTCCCTTTGTGGGTAACCCGACCTTTCTCTCTGAATGCCCTTAGCATTTTTTCTTTTCATTTCAACCCTGGTGAATCTGACAATTATGTGTGCCCTTCTTGAGTAGTATCTTTGTGGTGTTCTCTGTATTTCCTGAATTTGAATGTTGGCCTGCCTTGTTGGGTTGGTGAAGTTCTCCTTGATAATATCCTGAAGAGTGTTTTCCAACTTGGTTTCATTCTCCCCGTCACTTTCAGGTGCACCAATGAAACGTAGATTTGGTCTTTTCACATATTCCCCATATTTTTTTGAAACTTTGCTCATTTCTTTTCACTCTTTTTTCTCTAATCTTATGTTCTCACTTTATTTCGTTGAGTTGACCCTCATTCTCTGATAACCTTTCTTCTGCTTGGTAGACTCAATTATTGAAAGTTGTGTATGCTTCAGGAAGTTCTCATGCTGTTTTTTTCAGCTCCATCAAGTTGTTTATGCCCTTCTCTATGCTGTTTGTTCTAGTTAGCATTTTGTCTAACCTCTTTTGAAGGTTCTTAGTTTCCTTGCATTGGGTTAGAACATACTCCTTTAGCTCAGGGAAGTTCGTTATTACTCACTTTCTGAAGATTACTTCTGTCAATTCATCAGACTCATTCTCCTCCAGTTTTGTTCCCTTGCTGGTGAGGAGTTGTAATCCTTACGGAGGAGAAGAGGCATTTTGATTTCTGGAATTTTCAGCCTTTTTTCACTGGTTTCTTCCCATCTTTGTGGGTTTATCTAACTTTGGTCTTTGAACTTGGTGACTTTTCGATGGGGTCAGTGATTGGATATCCTTTCTGTTGATGTTGAGACTATTTCTTTCTGTTTGTTATTTTTCCTTCTAATAGGTCCCTCTGCTGCAGGTGTGCTCATGCCTGCTCAGGGTCCACTTCAGACCATGCTTGCCTGGGAATCACTCACGGGGGCTGGAGAACAGCAAAGATTGCTGCCTGTTCCTTCCTGTGGTAGCCTCGTCCCAGAAGGGTACCTGCCAGATGCCAGCCAGAGCTCTCCTGTATGAGGTGTCTGTCAGCCCCTGCTGGGAGGTATCTCTCAGTAAGCATACATGAGTGTCAGGGGAGCTACTTGAGGAGGCAGTCTGTCCCTTATCAGAGCTGCAGTACTGTGCTTAGAGATTCGTTTGCTCTCTGCAGAGTTGCTGGGCAGGGATGTTTAAGTCTGTTGAAGCTGAACTCATAACTGCCCCTTTTCCCAGATGCTCTGTCTCAGGAAGATGGGGGCTTTTATAAGTCCCAGTCGGGCTGCTGCCTTTTTCAGAGATGCTCTGCCCAGCAAGGAGGGAGTCTAGTGACACAGTTTGCCAACAGAGGCCTCGCTGAGTTGCCATGGGCTCTGCCGGGTGGCTGTGTAAACTTCCTCCCGATTTTGTTTACACAGGCAAGGTTAAAACCGCCTACCTGAGCCTCAGCAGTGGTGGACGCCCCTCCCCACCCAAGCTCGAAAATCTCAGGGCGAGCTCAGACTGCACTGGCTGCAAGAATTTCAAGTCAGTAGATCTTAGCTTGCTGGTATTTATGGGAGTGGGATCTCCCAAGCCAGATCACCTTGCTCCCTGGCTTCAGCCCCCTTTCTCAGGGGAATGAGGGGTTCTGTCTCGCTGGCATTCCAGGCACCACTGGGGTATAAAAACAACAACAACTGTTGCAACTAGCTTGGTGTCTTCCCAAACAGCCGCCCAGTGTTGTGCTGAAAACCTGGGGCACTGGTGTTGTAGGCACCAAAAGGAATCTCCTGCTCTGCAGGTTGTGAAGACCGTGGGAAAAATGCTGTATCTAAGCCAGAGTGTCGGAAAAAGTTCCTAATGGCTTTCCTCAGCAAAGAGAGGGAGTTCTCCAGCCCCTTGTGCTTCTTGGGTGAGGCAGCACCCCACCTTGCTTCAGTTTGCCCTACCTGGGCTGCACCCACTGTCTACCCAGTCCCAGTGAGATGTACCAGGAACCTCAGCTGGTAGGAGCGGTGCACCAGAGCTGTTCCTATTTGGTCATCTTGCCAGAAATCCACCAGTATTTTCATTAATGTCAAAGAAATACGTGATAACTTATTGTGTGCCAGGCACAATTCTAAATCCATTAAATATGTGTAATTTAAAAAATCTTTAACCAACTCTGTAAGTTAGAACATGATTATTATTACTTTCATTTTGTGGACAAAGAAACTGAGAATGCAGTTAAGTAACTTGCTCTTGGTTGCAAAGCTAGTAAGCAGTAGACCTGGGATTCAGACTCAGGCCTTGTGGTTGCAGGGTCTTACCATGATAAGAACAGCTAGCAAATTCGCACTTTGGGTTTCTCTTTGGCAGTCCATTTCCAGAGTTTTTATTTAAATTTTGACATCTTCCTTGGTTATATCCAATAGCGTATATTAAAGTTAATTTGAATTTTTACCATTGCATTTGTTTCATAAAAGATCATCTATCCATCTACCATTTCATTTATTCATTCAGCAATATTTATTAGGTCATTATTAAGGCAGGACAATTGCATAAAAAAACTTGAAGTCAAAAGACCTGTTTTTTCATTTCCTTGCTCTGTGACCTTGGGTAGGTCATTTAACTTGTCCAAGCCTCAGTCTCTATAGGTGAAATGGAGGAAGTAATACCTACTTCTGTGGGGTATTCTGATGCTTCGGTGAGACAGTAATAAGAAGAAAGACTGTTTGGAAAATAAAGTGCTCTGCAAACGTTATTTGATCTATCTGTTTCACAAAGAGGAGCCAGCCAGAAGCCTCTGCGCGCTCAAGCAACAACTTAGCTTGGGGAATAGGACGTGATTTAAATTGCTCTCTGTCCTTCTTTTATTGTTGATGAGTTTGAGCCTCAGCTGTGGCACCCACACGTGAAGAAAAAGAGAAGCTCAGGGAACCCTCTTCTTTGTGTGCACATGTCTTCATGGGAAACTGATAGGTTTGCCTGACAGCCGGGTGTTGCCTCCTCCTTAGTGCAGAATACAAATGGAAATGTTACACTACAAAATAATCAGTGTTTCCTTCCACAGAAAAGATGTTAAACAAGGGGCTGGTGAGGCTTGGTAGAAGGGGTGAAGTGTACTAAGAAGCTCACGCTGCCCTGCCTTCTGACCGCCCAGAAGCATTTCAGACCGCAAGGAACTCTGATTTAAATTGCAGAGGGCTTTTTTTTTCCTTCTTGTAAATTGTCTTGTATGACAATGTTCGTTAAGAGAGTTGGTTCCTGGAGCGACTGTCTGCAATGGAATGAACTAATTATAAGTGAAAGTCAAATACCAATTCCTAGGCCCACTCCACAAGAAGCCTTATTCTTTGGATCTGATCATCTGCATTTTTAAAAGCTCCCAAGAGGATGCTAATTCACCATTAGATATGGGACTCATGGCTTGAAGATGGGAATGAAGTAAAACATGTGGTAATTGGTCTGACGAGTTTTGGGGACTAAACAGGTTTTTGGAATGCTTCTGTCCCAGGTCCTGTTCACCTCCATTTTCCATGACCCTCTGTCCATTTTCATGAAAACCAGTTTTCAGAATAGTGTATAGGACAATTGTAGCATGCCAATTTTAAATCGCTTTAATCGATGTCATTCTTTGTCAACCATTTCATGAGAACAAAGATGAATGATTTTAGGAGGTTATTTCTCTTATCCTTTCACCTCACGTCCCCCAGTACAGTTCTGTGATCGATGTTTGAGAACACTGTTTCCATGATAAAATCCCAGTGGTCAGTTCTCTGTTTGTCTGCTTTATTTGCAGTAGGGGTGGCAAGTACTGCTGGGTTAGGCTGCGCCTGAACAAGGTCCCTGCCCAATGCCAAGAAAGAAAGAGAATAGGTAACAGAACCTTTGATGTGTTCTATCTTCAGGATCTTTGGAGGTCATGAAATATAAGGGAAGTTGTTAGTGATGGCTTGGAATACACTGTGTTTCCTAAGAGCTGATGAAAGATGGGGAACATAGGCATACTTGTGACTTAGGAGTGCAAGTAGGTTGGTTGTGATATGGGGATTAAACATAAAATAAAAGATGTGTTCATATACATGTTTTGGCAGGTTACTTTTTTTGAGACAGTGTCTTGCTCTGTCATTCAGATTGGCGTGCAGTGGCACAATCGCGGCTCACGCCAGGCTTGAACTCCAAGGCTCAAGTGATGCTCCCACCTTAGCATCCTGAGTAGCTGGGACCACAGGCACATACCTGACACCTGGCTATATTTTTCTTTTTTTTGTAAATATGGAGATTTCACTTTGTTGCTATTTTGACAAATTACTTTTAACCAGCAAAACCTGTGCATTTGAATTCTAGTTTCTGACACTGTGTGACCAAGTACAAGTGGCTTAACCTCTCTGTCTTTAGTTTCCTCATCTGATAAAAGGATTTAACAATGCTCAAATTGCTTGGCTGTTCTGAAGTTACAATTAAACAAGGATATGAGTGTTTTGTATATAACAAAAGATAATTTCCATTCGATCTGGAGCCAGCTTCCACTTTCTCAGTCTGTCCTGGAATGTAAAGTGGTAGCTACTGCAAGATGCGACAGTCTTGGTAGGAGAGTCTATTTAGTTGAGCTGATGCACCTCAATGTTGCTCTTTAAAAAAACAAAATGCTGGGATACATATTGGTGCATATAACTTCATAAAGTACTACGTGACAATGCATAACGCAGCAGCCTGGGAGCCGTAGAAAGCAGTAAAGGAGATTGTTGAAATGTGCTTTGCAAAATGGCTATGAAGCCAGGAGGCTGTATTAATGGTATCCCCCTGGTCCACCCCAGTATTTATTTAATACCAATGGTCAGCTGTAGGAAGATCGATCTCATTACGTAGTTGGTAACATGACATCATCATGGGTGGATTCCACTTGCCATATAAGATTCCGGAAGGCAGGGATTTTTAGTTAATACATTTTGAGCCAAGGAGTCACAGATCGCTTTTTCCTATTTTATGTTGGTGGTTGAAGATACAACAAGTGACTAGCATTTTGCTACATGGAGAAAAGCAATCTGAACAGGAGCTGAGAATTGCTGGGTTTCAAATTCAACATCTTTTCCTTGGGAGAGGGTCATCATGATAAGAATAGGCACTCAAGCAAGAAGGAGCACCCAGATAGCAAGTTTTGTACCGAACACTGAGACCCAGGCTTAGCACTCTTTGATCAGAATAAAACCTTAGCAAAGAGGGCTGAAGTCTCATAGTTGCCAAAAGCACTTTTCAAAGCTTTTTTCTCATTTAAGCCTTATAGCAGCCCTGTGATGTCAGTGTTTGAATCCTCGTTTGGCCGGGGAGGAAGGAAGACACAGAGCCGTAAAGTGGCAGGGCTGGGAATAGATTCTTGGGCCCAGGGTTTTCCCATATGAAATGGTCTTTATCAAAAATAAGGTGAGGTTTTGATGGTAGTATGATAGTATAAAGCCCTGGGGGCCCAGAAATACTGTATACATTTACCTGGTGACAAAGGACAGCAAGAATGAAAAATAAAAAGCAAAAGATTTTTTCTTCCCTTCCTCCTTCCTCCTCCCTCTCCCTCTCTGCTTCTCTCCTTTCCCCTCTCTCTTACCTTCTTTCTCTCTCCTTCCTTCCTTCCTTTCGTTTCCTTTATTCTTTTCTTTCCTTCTTTCCCTCCTTCCCTCCCTCCCCCCTCCCCTCTCTTTCCCTCCCTCCCTGGCTCCTTCCCTTTCTCCCTTTCTCTCTTTCTTTTTCTGTCTACTTAGATGTGGAGTCTCACTCTATCACCCAGGCTGGACTCCAGTGTGTGATGATGGCTCATGGTAACATTGAACTCCTGGGCTCAAGAACTTCTTTCTTTCAAGCATGTCTCCTATGCACTTCTTTCTTTCTCTATTTATGTCTCTTTCCTATGTGGGTTTCTTCATTTCCTTGGTCCTCTATCTGGCCTACCCTTGCCTGGTTTTTCTCTTGTGTCTCTCTCTTGCCCTATTTTTCCCTTTTCTGCTTTCACTCAGCCCTGCCTTCCTCACTTAATCTATAAAAATATAAAATGAAATTATTGTATGCCTCTAGAAGTTGTATATTTATGGAATAAAGTTTTATGTTTCTTGCTCTGAATTTAAACGCAGTGTAACTTAAATTACATAATTATAATGATTATTCCTATAACAGACTCCATGCAGCCTTAAAAATGAAAAGTGAGTCCAATCAATGCCTATTTCCATTTTTCAGATTTTAATTTACATCACCTAAAATGGGGATTAAGTAACTTGTGGCCTTTGAATCTGCTTTTTGTACCCATTACTGCAATTTTCTTCATTACTGATGGTCCCCCAAACACCAATTTCCCGTTGGCTCCAGTTGTTCAAGGTAGTAAAACTGCACGTAAAAAAAGCAGCTTTTAAAAAACAGCCTAAATCTGGAATGTAATCAAGTGTACCACAAACATATTTGCCTCATCCACAACAAATGCTGTTTATATCCCCTGTGGATTGACAGTCTCTGACACATGCATCAAGAACTGTGTCAGAGCAGTACATCCTCATTCTTCTCTGGTTCCCTTGTGGTCTATCATCTATTCAATCCAATTTAGTTGAACAAACATTCATTATGCACCTATTAAGTGTTAGGGATTTTCAGATAGTGTGCTGCCACTTTTAAATAACAGAGAAGCTTCCCATTAGCGCACACATTTCCCAACTCCTCTAGCTGAGCCCAGTAAGTATAAATAAATGGAGATACAGGCTGAATGTCCCTTATCTGAAATACTTAGAAGCAGAAGTATTTTGGGTTTTGAGGTTTTTTTCAGATTTTGGAATATTTGCATTACACTTACAGGTTGAGCATCCCAAATCAGCAAATCCCAAATTCAAAATGAGTAGTTCCTTGAAGGATCATTTCAGATTTTGGAACATTTTGGAGTTTTGATTTTTGAATTTAGGGTGCTCAACCTATATTAGCATTGGGCAAAGGAAAGTAAATGAACATAGGCCGAGCACCACAATGGGCTTATATACCAAGCAAGGTACTTTCCATATTTCGAGTTTAATTATCACAGCAATTTTTGAAGGTAGGTTATTGTCACCCTTTTTACAGATGAGGAGACTGAGGCTTTAAAAACTTAAGTGAATTGGAAAACAAGTAATTACTATTTCTTTCTTTTTTATTTTTATTTTTTGTGTGTATCATTTTTACTGTGGTAAAATACACATAATGTAAGCATAACATAACATTTGGTCAGGTGTGGTGGCTCACGCCTTAATCCCAGCACTTTGGGAGGTCGAGGTAGGTGGACCACTTGAGGTCAGGAGTTCGAGACCAGCCTGACCAACATGGTTAAATGATGTCTCTATTAAAGATGCAATAATTAGTTGGGCATGGTGGCGTGCACCTGTAATCCCAGCTACTTGGCAGGAGACTCACTTGAACCCGGGAGGTGGAGGTTGCAGTGAGCCGAGATTGTGCCATAGCATTCCAGTCTAGGCAATAGATCAAGATTTGGTCTCAAACGAAAAACAACAACAAAAACAAATACATATAACATTTAACAATTTTTAAGTATACAATTCAATGGCATTAAATACATCCGTGACATAGTATAATCATTACTATTATCTATTTTCAAAATTTTTAATTTTCCTAAACAGAAACTCTGTACCCATTCAACAGTCATTTCCTGCTACCCCCAGCCCACCCCAGCCCACCCTGGTAGCCTCTGTTCTACTTTCTGATCACTATTGTTTCTAATGATAGTTAGCTGGCATTACTGAGAAGCTGCAGAATGTGGTGATGTAAGTGAGGGCTCTAACACCAGAAGCCAAAGTTCAAACTTGACTTCGTTAGGCTTAAAATTGATTTTGTAAATCTAGTACACTAATTGCAAGTGCTTTTTCCATTTCAAGCAGATGAGGCAGGGCTCAGCTGTATTTTGGTCAGAAAAACGAGGTAACTTCATATGTAGAAAATGAATAGTTGGCTGCAGAACATGGAACTCAGGAAGACATTTCTGATGGAAATTGCAAGGATATATTAATAGTGGGGCATAGTAATAATGAGGGTCCAGCGAACCTTCTGACTTGGGAAAGGATCCCAAAATGTTGGTCATAAATCTGGTGCTGAAAAAGAAAAAATGGTTTTTTTTCTTTTCAGACGGGGTTTCCCTCTATCACCCCGGCTGGAGTGCAGTGGTGCAATCTTGGCTCATTGCAGCCTCTGCCTCCCAGGCCCAAGTGATCCTTCCACCTCACCGCAGCCCCCCAAATAGCTGGGACCATAGGCATATACCACCATGCCCAGCTAATTTTTGTATTTTTGGTAGAGATGGGGTTTTGCCATGTTGCCCAGGCTGGTCTCAAACTCCTGACCTCAAGTGATCCACCCGCCTTGGCCTCCCAAAGTGCTAGAATTATAGGCATGAGCCACTGTGCCTGGTTTTGAAAAAGAAAAATCTTAAGCAGCAAACAAATACACACACACACACACACACACACACACACGTATGTGCAACAAAGTGTTCCAGTGATTGCACACACACACGTGTATACACACACACACACACCCATATCTATACATACATCTATCTCTGTATTGTGATGGTTAACATTATGTTTTAACTTGACTGCACCAGGGGAGCCTACAATAAACATTGTTCCTGGGTGTATCTGTCGGGGAGTTTCCAGATGAGATGAGCATTTGAATCAGTCGACTGAGTAAAGTAAATTGCCCTTCCTAGCGTGGGTGGTACATCCAATCCATTGAGAGCCTGAATAGTAGAGGAGGGAGGAATGTGCCTCTTTTTCTTCCTGCCTGCCTGCTTGAGCTGTCGCATCGGTCTTCTTCTGCTCTTGGATTGGGATTTATGCTGTCAGCTTCCGGGCTTCTCAGGCCTTTGGACTCAACTGGAATTGTACCACTGCCTTTCCTGAGTCTCTAGCTTGCAGACAGCAGATCATGGGACTGCTGTCACCAAAACCACATGAGTCAGTTCCTCATAATAAGTCTCTATATGTATATGTGTTTGCATACACATACACAATTGATCCTTTTTATCTGGACAAGCCTAATTATCTGTAGACAAATAGGCAGCTTAAAATACTGGTACCCATTCTCCTCTGATCCAAGGGCAAGGAGCTCTCAGAGTTCTCAACAACTTGAAAGTAGGATTTCACTTGTCATAGAGTGAGGATAACTGAACCTGATGTAAACACACATCCAGTTCCCTTTGAGGTACAGCTGACTATGTGCAATGACCTAACTATCTCCAAAGTAACAACACAGCCAGTTCACAGCAAAGTCATACAAGTCTAGGGAAATCCACAGTGTTCCTTGAAAAATCTCCTGGCCTGGGCCTTTGAAAGATGGACAAACTTATCATCTGCTAGAAGAAACCTTGGGGAAAAACAGGTCTGGGGTGACAGCTGAGGCCAGCCTATATTAACCAATTAATTTTGGGCTAATAGTTGTACCTCTCTGAACCAGGTTAACTGCATCTATTGCATAAAGCAGAAATGGGGATTAAATGAGGTAATTTATGTCAACAGTGCTTGGCCATTGCCTGGCACAAGGAATATGGTCAAGAAATACGATTTCTCTCAATGGCAATAGTGACTGCTGTTTCCAAAGCATTTCCTTCGTTGTCAAGATGATACATTTTTCTCCTTTACAACTTGCAAAGGAAGTGTTTTCATCTTGTTTTGTTTTGTTTTAGAGTCTGTGTGGAGATGAGGAAACTCAATCTCAGAGAAGTTAAATAATGGCCCACGGAGCAGCTGGAAAGTGGCAGGACTAGAATTTAAGGCAGGCCATGTGGGCTTCCTCAGTCTGCCTGGTCGCCAGCCTCCTTTCATCTTTCAACACTCACTGCCCAGTCTGACCTTACACAGTGGGCTCTAAAAACAAGGTCTTCCTCGAAGCCAGATACTGATTTCTTAGCATGGGATAAAGGGAGAATGTCAGGGTAAAATACTTTAGCATGTGTCCTGGCTTTACCTTCTCTCCTCTGGATGGGCAAAGTTATGAACATTTATTTCTTGAGACTTTTGGCAGTTGTTTGTTCCTGCCAACAAACCCAGTGTCACTGAATCAGTGCCACCAAGTCAGTGGAGGGAGGCGGGTGGTGATGCTGGGCAGTTTCAATGACAACGTAAATCCCAGTTGTTCACCCCATCAGTATCAAAATGGAGACAAGCTAGAAAGCTAATCGGGTTACAGAATAGTTCAAAGAAAGATATTTGGAGGCAGATAGCTTCTGTAAAGACTATCTTATCCTCCACGACCTTGCTGGTGTATTCTGATGCCCCTCCTAGCGCAGGAGTGTGGAGTTTGGGACTAAAGATTTTGCAACACTGAATTCAACTTTGAAGCACGAATTCACATTTAAAATTAAAGCAGTTTGGGGCTGGATGTGATGACTCATGCCTATAATCCCAGCACTTTGGGAGGCTGAGGAGGGCAGATCACTTGAGGTCAGGAGTTCAAGACCAACCTGGCCAACATGGTGAAACCCCATCTCTACTGAAAATAGAAAAATCAGCTGTCAGTGATGGATCGTGCGTCTAATCCCAGCTACTTGGGAGGCTGAAGCAGGAGAACTGCTTGAACCTGGGAGGCAGAGTTTCTAGTGAGCCAAGATCATACCATTGCACTGTAGCCTGAGTAACACAGTGAGACTTCATTTCAATATAAATAAATAACATTAAAGCAGTTTGGGCTATAAGGTCTTAAAAGTTTTCTACTTCAAAACTTTGGTGATGCCATCTTTCCCAATGGCTCTTGTCCTATTCTTTTGGCTGAGCTATTTTCTTTTCTCCTTTTACTGTGGCCACTTTCTAAGATCCCTTTTTCCTAGGGTCCTTCATTTCTCATAGCTTTGGGGAATTCAAGCCCTTGAAGTGTCACCCAAGGATTGGGCTCTGTGAATGCCTCCCAACCCATCCTCCTCTCTCAGTCCTTTTCTAAACTCATCTGCCTTGAATGCCACAACCAGAATTTTCTTACTTTCAACCTTTTATTCTATAGCTTCCAATTATTTTCTCCTTCTCAAGCTTAAGCCTTCTCAAGCTGGATCTGGTATCTACTTCTATTCAAATAATGTTTTCATCTTAGGAAAAAAAGAGATCCATTTAGAATAATACCTGGGGGCAACCTCAATCAGCCGAACTTGCAATGGGTAGAATCTTCAGGGATAGCAATCAATTCATGAAATGCTGCATGGATGGGGTAGCATAAAAAAGCAAAAGTTAACTTGAAAGGATTGCAAAAATGGCAAGAAGGGAATTTAATTGCTAATCTAGCAAATTCAATATTGAAGTGGCTAAATTATAGCATGAGGAGTTCTTATTGGAAAGAAGCTGTTTATTTACTAGTTAGCACTGAAAATGTCATGGGCCCTGGGTTTCTTCCTAACCAGGGATTCATTTTTCACTGGACCCACAACAGAAAGTAATTCATCCTGTTAGAAAAAAAATGTAACATTTCCTTCCCATTCACATAACAGGCTGGAGTTTGGTGATTTTACCAGAAATTAGGGTTTTTTCCTTGCAGAGAATGATGTTTTTATGAAGCACACACAAACTCAGGTTAGAGAGGAAGAGAGGCTCAGCAGCATACAGGCTAGCAGGAGTTTAACTGAAAATATGTGAAAAGCAGCCAGCATTATTATTATTTTTTGCAGGGAATATTGAGAATAAGCAAAGCATGCTTTTACAGAATTCAACTGATGCATTCCCAGTTAAAGATACTGAGATGGTATGTTAGCAAAACTATGAGCTTCTTCTGATAAGTCACTAGAACAGAGAGGAGGGAATTAGACATGTCAGCCAGATAGTATGGCGCCTGTGGAAGAGAGTGGAGGTAAGATTGGAAGATTCTTCCCAGTCGCACTGTGTGTATTCTTATCTCCGCCTTAGTGATGATGGAATTGATGTGGCTCTTGTGAGTCACTGTGTGTCTGTCCTTTATTACTCATGGCATTGAGGATAAAATCATAAATTGTTCACAATTTTGATTATAGTTATTGTCAGTAAAATTCTCTTGTCATCTTCATTATGCCCAAAGTTCACCCTTCTCCCTTGCTGCTGTTGTTTAGAGGTATTTGGAAAAGATGAGCCCTAGATGATTTTCAGGGGGTCAAGGTAGGTAGACAGTGCTTCTTCTTCATTCTTTTTTTTTTTTTAAGACGGATTTTCGCTCTTGTTGCCCAGGCTGGAGTGCAATGGCGGGATCTCGGCTCACCGCCACCTCCGCCCACTGGGTTCAAGCAATTCTCCTGCCTCAGCCTCCCCAGTAGCTGGGACTACAGATGTGTGCCACCATGCCCAGCTGATTTTTGTATATATATATATATTTTTTTAGTAGAGATGGGTTTTCACATTGTTGACCAGGATGGTCTCGATCTCTTGACCTCTTGATCCACCCACCTCGGCCCCCAAAGTGCTGGGATTACAGGCGTGAGCCACCGCGCCTGGCCCGAAAGTGCTTCTTGAAAATGCTCATTTCTCCCAACTTCCTTCCATCAGGAGGTGCCGCATCTCACAGAAACAAATTGCATTTTCCATGCAGCCTCTCCTTGGATATTACCTGCCATCTGCCGTGTGCCCTTTACAGGTATCTGTCATGGGATGAATTGTGCACCTCCAAAATTTATATGCTGAAGTCCTAATCCCTAATACCTCAGAGTGTAGCTATATTTGGAGAGAGAGTCTTTAAAGAGGTAATTAAGGTAGATGAGGTCATTGGGGTGAACCCAAATCCAATCTATGACTTGTGTCCTTAGTGAAGAGATTAGGACACAGACACAGAGAAGGGAGACCATATGAAAACAAAGGGAGATGTTGACTATCTACAAACAAAGGAGAGGGACCCGAAAAGAAACCAACTCTGCCAACACCTTGGTTTTGGATTTCTAGCCTGTGGAACTGTGAAGAAACAAATTTCTGCTGGGTAAGCCACCCAGTCTGTGATACTTCGTTATGACAGCCCTAGCACACTGACACAGTATACTTTCTGCCACCTGTACTGCAGACTCCTGAAAGTGTGGACAAGGGCAGTTGTGTTTGTTAGACACAGAGAAAAGACAGATGTGACCTACATCGAGCCTAGACTCTCACTCCTTGTTTTCTAGGTTCTCTCCAATCTTCCTCTCCTCTTCTGCATTCCAAGGCTTATCTTGCTGGCATGAACTTTACGTGACCATCAGACAAGGTTCCTTCCTGTCTTGCTCATTGTACTGCTGGTATATGTTGTTAATTTCTGCTCTCTGATGTCCTGACATGCTCCCGTATCCACCCAGCCCCTAAAGCCCAGATCTTGATGCTTCTCCACTCTTCTCACCTTCTTCTAGACAGGGACGCTGCTTTGTAATTGGTACCACACAATTTCAGGCTTGAGGTTTCTTTCTTCACAGACTGTCTAATTTTTTTTTTTTTTTTGAGATGGAGTTTTGCTCTTGTTACCCAGGCTGGAGTGCAATGGCATGATCTCGGCCCACCGCAACCTCTGCCTCCTGTGTTCAGGCAATTCTCCTGCCTCAACCTCCTGAGTAGCTGGGATTACAGGCACGCGCCACCATGCCCAGCTAATGTTTTGTATTTTTTAGTAGAGACGGGGTTTCACCATGTTGACCAGGATGGTCTCGATCTCTTGACCTCGTGATCCACCAGCCTCTGCCTCCCAAAGTGCTGGGATTACAGGCGTAAGCCATCGCGCCCGACTTCCAATTTTTTTTTTTTTAAGGTACTTCAGGCAGCTTACATGGGTACATAAAATGAAGCAAGATAACAAATTTGACAATGGGGAAAAGGAAAACAATGACAGAAATACATTAAAGGGAGCCAGGAATGAAACAAACATCAGAGAGCAGGCTTGTCTTGCTACAGATTTGGCTTCACTTTTCAAGAAACCAACTTAAAAATGGAAACTTTACAGTTACACAGTTCACACTGTATATAAAATGGAAACAAACTGATTGCTCAGAAGTAAAACTGTTCTGATATTATCAAAAGAAATACACTTCTCCTGAGAGTTCTAAAACTGCTTTATGTAATGAATGATATTTTCAACATCTTCACAGTGGCCAAGTGATGAGGTATTTTGAACGCTCTCATAGGATTATACCAAAGTTTAATTCACTTAGGGTACAACAAGTCCTCAGTTAATCCAAGAACTTAGAGTCTCAAGGTCTTAGAGGAAGAAATGGATTACGTGTGCTACAGGCAGTTTGCCATACTGCTGCTTTTAAATGTGTATTGATAAATACTAGATAACAATGAGCAATGGATTTAGCAATGGTAAGAGCCTACAAACAGAACTCTGGATTGCCAAGTAAGTGTTGATTGCTTGTCCTAAAGGCCACAAAAGCCAGGAATAGGCTGGGCACAGTGGCTTACGCCTGTAATTGTAGCACTTTGGGAGGCAGAAGCAGGTGGATCACCTGAGATCAGGAGTTTGAGAGCAGCCTGGCCAGCATGGTGACACCCTGTCTCTACTAAAAATACAAATATTAGCTGGGCATGGTGGTTCATGCCTGTAATCCTATCTACTCACGAGGCTGAAGCAGGAGAATGGCTTGAACCTGGCGGGGGTGGAGGTTGCAGTGAGCTGAGATTGGGTGATTACATTAGAGCCTGGGCAAAAGAAAAAAACTCTGTCTATTAAAAAAAAAAAAAAAGCCAGACAGTGATCTAATGCCAAAGACTACCAGGGATACACCTGAAGTCTAACTGAGTTGGGTTTTTTCCTGCTTGTTGCACTGAGGGAGACTGCATATCAATGGGACACATAGGTGGAAAGCACAGAGAGGTGTGAGAGGTTTACATTATAGGATCTGAGCTGGTGTTAGACGATTTTGGAGAGAGTTCAAGGAGGCAGGAGTTTGCTGTGGATATGGTGGTATCAGGAACTGGGCCAATTCTGATTGGGTATCTGAATTTTTCTCGAGAAGGCAGGAAGAATGAAGTGTGGTTAAAGCTGTGATTGTTAAGAAACTGCAGCCTCTCTCATAAACTGAGAGAGAATCGTTTTCACAGTGCCCTTATTTTTGTCTGTGCTCAGACATGATTATGGAGTGAATGTATTTCTGTCTCAGTTTATCATCGTTAAGGGAGTGACCTTGTCTAGCATCGTTTTCTATAATAGCAACACCAAGGCCTAACTGCTAGTGCCAGCCAGCTCCCAACTGTCAGGGACTGTGTTTCTCCCACTGAATAGATCGAGGAGCCTAATAAGTAGGGATGAACTGGAGGAAATGCCTTCAGAGACACCAGATTTTCCCTTAAAACTTTGGTTTGAATCAGTGTGAACATAAAGGCAAATAAGGAAATTGAGGCCTGTCTCATTGTTTCTAACCAGGAAATAATTTAACCTTTCACATCTTAGGGCAAACCTCTGCCCCAAGCAGTATCAAGCTTAAACTTTGATTTTGATCTTCGCCTATGGATCCTGGGGCCTTGAATCATCTGGTTGAGCTGCAAGGCATGTGCTTTGTGTGAACTTTCCTTTAGCATTTACAGGTTATAGTTGTGACTTCTTCATGTTACTTATTAAAAATATAACTCCTTTTTGGTTTATAAAACCAAACTTTATATAAACTATTACTCAAAAAATTAGCACTAAAATAATACGTTACAAAAAGTATGAAACGGAATAAAACCTATAATTCCATTAGTGACACTAACCCAACCATAGTTACCTTGTTTATTCCTCTAACGACTCTAACCCTGCTACTGTAATTTTGTTTATTCTAGCTTTTTCATGAGCGTTTAAAAATAGTTTGAATTATACTGCATAACGTTCTATAATTTGCTATTTTACTTTATAATGTGATGTTTTTCCTTACATCTGTGCTTTTCCAAGTAACTATAAAATCATTTTGATGATGGTTTTTACTGGCTGCATAAAATTTCACATAAATTTACCATTTTCTTATGTTTATGATAGAAATGTGTCATTATTTTCTTTTTTACTAGCACTAGGATAAAGACTTTCCAAGTTTATAGAATTTTCTTTTTCTTTGAAAATAATTGTCCTTTCAACCTGGAAATTTTCAAGATTTTCTCTTTATCCTTGAAGTTTGGGAATTTTGCCAAAATATGGATAAAGGTCTCTCTTCCTTCAATAATATTGCCTGAAATTTATTAGACATTTTCAATCTAAAAACTCATTTTAAGGGAAGTTTTTTTTTTTTTTTTTAAACTTCTTCTCCATCTCTTCACTTTTTTCTTTTCTTTTTCTTCAAGGGCTCCCACATGCTGGTTTCCTGGGTTTATTTTTTATCTATCTCCTCAAGATATAATAAGTAAAACTTGAGGTTTTACTTATTTTATTCTTTTGATCTTCCAGGCCACTGATTTGAGTGTCATCAGTGATCATCATCCTCTTAAATTCATCTACTGACTTAAAAAAAACAAACCAATGTTTTCTAGGAAGTCTTTTGCTATGTGCTGAACTTGAATCTTTTTACATGCTCTTCTTACTATTTACTTAATTATTTTTTAAAATGCATTGCCCTCTGCCTGCTCCAGTCAGCTTTATTTCATGAGAGACCAGCTAATCCTTGTTTATTTTTCCTCTCTCTGATTGTTGAGCCCCCTCAGCATCTGGTTATTTTTTCTTTGCTGCTCAGTGGAGTTCAGCAGCTGGGATACCTTAACTGGGATTGAGGGTGCAGTGGGATTGTCAAAGAAACAGAAGGTGTGGTGATCTGACCCTGAAAGCTGGCTGGGCTGCAGTGAGAAATGATCAACTCCCTATCATGGCATGAAGAAGGGTGGAGGAAAAGGGAGGCTCTCTGTGGCTTTCCCAGCTTCAGGGAGAGCCCTCAGTCCACCCTCACAGCTCCTCATCAGCTCCTCTGGGCCTGGTGTGACTGGCCAATGTCAGCTTTGTCCACTTTCCCTTCAGAGGTTCAGGGATCTCAGAGGATCAAGCTATTTCCTGGAGCTGACTGCTTCCGATCCTTTCTTGCACTAGAACTATGTTCTGCTGCATCTGCCTCCCAGGCTCCCACTTGGCCCAGAAGGTAGACACAGCACACTGGCGTGCAATGTGTATAACGTGTGTGCAGTTTTGCCAGTACACTGCCCGAGTGGATGGTAGGCTGAGGGGAGTGAGATAAAGCTGAGGTGGAGATGTGTGTTGTGTGTCTAGGAAAGGCAGGGTGCAGGAATGCACCATCTTTCTAGCTTCTCCTGCTGCCATGGTTTCTAGAGTTATTTTAAATATTTTGGCTCAGTTATTTCCTATAATTTTATAATCAATCATTCTGTGAATTTTTCTTTGGGTGGTGGAAGGAGGTAAATTAGCATCTTTCAAATATTGACTCATGGAAGATATAGCTCTATATTAATTCAAGCATTCTTCATTATAAATTTCATTACTCATAAGTGTGTATGAAGTCACACACTTTTCTCATTAAGGTTTTTTCAGATACTTGGTTATGATCATGAATTGTATTTCTTTTATTTTTCTCATTACATTTTCTTTTAAATTACGCTCATATTAATTTTCAAGATCCAGGACGGGCACAGTGGCTCATGCCTGTAAACCCAGCACTTGGGAGGCTGAAGTGGATCATTTGAGGTCAGGAGTTAGAGACCAGCCTGACCAACATGGTGAAACTCCATTTCTACTAAAAATACAAAAATTAGCCATGTATGGTGGTGCACACCTGTAATCTCAACTACTTGGAAGGCTGAAGTGGGAGAATTGCTTGAACCCAGGAGGCGGAGGTTGCAGTGAATCAAGACTGTGCCACTGTACTGCGAAACAGAGGGAGACTCTGTCTCAAAAAAAAAAAAAAAATTAGAGATGCTCTTCAGAGAAAGTTCTTAACCCTGGATGTAGTTTAGAATCTAGATCTCTGACAAGTTCGCTTATTTCCGGATTCCAGATGCTTTTCCTTTCCCCATCACAGGCAGTCAGGGGGTTCCCCTCTGTGCCTGTGCAGCCAGGTCCAGACAATCACAGGGAAGCTTTTCACTTATTTTTTCAATGCAGCCACAGAGAAAATGATCATGAAGTTCTCTCTCTCTCTCTCTCTCTCTCTCTCTATATATATATATATATATATAGTGTGTGTGTATACACATATACACACACATGCACACAATATATATATAACACTATAGTGCACTGTAATGCAGCATGAAACACAGAAATAGAAATAAATTTTTATTTTTCCATCAGAAGAAGGAAGGACACTCACCTTTTTCTTCCTTAGAATGGAGATGATGCTTTTAAATGCAGTGGTAAAATAATATAGGACACATACCGGTCCAGCTTCCTGGTCTCTCTGACGCTCCAAGGATCACCTCCGGGAGTCGTGCCAGTGACAGAATGCCTCATCAATGACACACTATTTCGTATCCCAAATGGACAGTTTCAAAGATTTATTACATTATTAATCAAATAATTTAAGGACATTATTAACAAATTATTTTCTTAAAATAAGAAATGTTTGACCCTTGCACAAAATTTACAAATATACAAAAGGGTAGAAAGTAAAACTGAAATCTTCTTCCTGCCCTTGTCTTTACATTCCAGTGCCCTTCCCCAGAGGAAACTATAGCTGTTAGTTGCTGTAAATTCTTCTCGACCATGAGTGGACAAATTTTTTCTGCAAAGTGCCGGGTAATAAATCTTTTACCCTTTGTGGGCCATGAAGTTTTCATCACAGCTATTCAACTCTACCATTATTGTGTGGACAGTATAAAGAGTGTGTCAGCCAGGCATGGTTGCTCCACACCTGTAATCTCGGCACTCTGGGAGGCTGAGGCAGGTGAATCACCTGAGGCCAGGAGTTCAAGATCAGTCTGGCCAACATGGTGAAACCGCATCTCTACTAAGAATATAACAATTAGCTGGGCATGGTGGCACTTGTCTGTAGTCCCAGCTACTCGGGAGGCTGATGCAGGAGAATTGCTTGAACCCAGGAGGTGGAGGTTGCAGTGAGCAGAGACTGTGACACTATACTCCAGCGTGGGCGACAGAGCAAGACTCTGCCTAAGAAACAAAAAAAATGTGTGTGTGTTCAAGGAAAGCTTCATGGACATTGATATTTGAAATTCATGTATTTTCATGCCATTATATTCTTCTTTTGAATTTATTATTCTATGGATTTTTTTTCAACCATTAAAAATATTTTAAAAATACAAAAACAGGTAGTGGGCTGGTGTTGGTCTTTGGGCAGTTTGCTGACTGCTGTTCTAGAAGCATTCTCTGCATATTCAAGCACATGTAAATATACTGTATAGTCCCTCTGTTTCTTTGTTAATTTGTCTACAAACAGGTTCTTTGCCATATGTATTGTTCTGCACTGGGCTTTTTCTATTAATGTTTCCTCGTGATCATTTCATGTTGGCTCATAGAATTATTTCTTTTGTTTTATTGGTCACGTGATGTTTAGGCGTATGTCATGATTACTGAGAAGCATTAAGGCTGTTTCTTTTTTGTTTTTTTCCTCAATTTTTTTTTTTTTTTTTTTTTTGATAAAGTCTTCCACCGTCTCCCAGGCTGGAGTGCAGTGGTGCAATCTTGGTTCACTGCAGCCTCCATCTCCAGGGCTAAAGTGATCCTCTTGCCTCAGCCTCTCAAGTAGCTGGTCCCACAGGTGTGTGCCACCACGCCCAGCTAATTTTTGTATTTTTGGTAGAGACGAGGTTTTGCCATGATGGCCAGGCTGGTCTCCATCTCCTGGCCTCAAGTGATCTGCCTGCATCAGCCTCCCAAAGTGCTGGGGTTGCAAGTGTGAGCCACTGAGCATCCAGCCCAAGATTGTTTCTGTTGTCCACCTTCTATAAGTAATCCTGCAACATTATCCTTGTACATTTGCCTTTGTGCACCTCTGTGATTCTGTTTGTAGAATAAATTCAAAAAAGAGTAATCAGAACTAACAGTTCAGCACAAATGTAAATAAAGTTTCTGACCAGAGACTTGGCTACTTCTGGACAGTTTTCATGTCCAGATCACAGCAGAACTCTGGGTGATTTTGAATCTTATAAGAAATCACCTATAAATAGGGATCCAAGAGGATGTGGACAAAATTTGTACATACAGGCATGTTTTAACTACCAGTGTGCAGAATGGAGAGGAAAGGAGCATAAAATGGACCCATCCGTTGGAGGACCCTGAAGGCTCCAAATGCCCCAACAGGGGTACAGATTAGGGTTCCTCTTACCACTCCCAGGGGTTAATTGCACTGCACAGATCTGGAGAGGAAGAATAATGGGTTTGAGACAGAGTATAATAGTATACAATTTGAATTTTTATGATTCACAAAGATCACTTCCAAAAAGGTTATGAACTATTTTTATAAATGAAAATTTATTTTAATGGCATAGAGATACTATCTAAATGAATCTCATAGTTCTCTCTAAACATTAAACATTTTATAAAAGTCATATTTTGAGTTGGCATATGACAGGATCTGTTTGCATGTATAAAAAGGTTTTGTTCCCAGGATAACAGGTGTCACAAAAAGTACAAACTGAAGATAATCCAAAATTAGGTGTATCTGGGTCCAGCAAATGACTTGGTCACTCCAGATTTGTTTCTTTACCTTAAAAATGAGAAGGTTAGGATATTTGCTCTCCAAACTCCCTTACAGCTTTGGGACTATGCACAATGCGGACAATCAAGTAATGCTCAGTAGACTGAAGTCTATGAGAGCAGAGACAGTATCTAATTTTTCTTGTTATGGTGTCACCTGCTACTTAGAGTATGGCAGGTTGGGCATGGCAGCTCATTCCTATATTCCCAGTACTTTGGGAGGCTGAGATGAGAGGATCACATTAGCCTAGGAGCTCAAGACTAGCCTGGGCAATATAGTGAGATTCCCATCTCTAAAAAAAGGTTTTTTTTTTAAAGTTAGCGAGGCATTTTGGTATGTACCTGTAGTCCCAGCTACCCAGGAGGCTGACTTGGTGGATATCTTGAGCCCAGGTGTTTGGGGCTGCCGTGAGCCATGATCTCACCACTGCCCTCCAGCCTAAGCAAAAGAGTGAGACCCTGTCTCAAAACAAAACAAAAAACAGTAAGTACTGTATGGAGCATAGAGAGCACAGGGAACATTGGTTAAATAGATTTTTTAAAATGACAGGTTGTATAAACTTGCCTTTTTGCATTTGCTGTAGATTCTTGTCTGATCCACAAGTCATTCTGCTTTCCCCCTTCATATCAGAATTCTGTTACTGACTAAATTATGTCTACCCTCTTCCACCTTGCCATAAGTTTCAGAGGACATGGTCTTCAGACCTAGTGCCAAAAGGTGGCACTAGCCAATCACGGTGACTAGATATCTCTTGCTTATGATTGGTGTGAGCATGGTCACATGATTTAATTCTGGCCAATGATAAATTCTGGCCACTTAGGGGAAAAGTGCTACTGGGGCTGTAGAAAAGTTTCCTCACTGGTAAGATAGGACCCCTTGAAGAAAGCAGTCTCCCCATTGCTTGAAAGAAAGCACATCTGCTTGACTCCAGAAATTACTCAGCCATCTTGCAATCATTATAGAGTCGGTCTGAGGACAAGCTAAGAAGACCAGAGTGATAGAGTAGAAATATGGAAAATATCTGAGTCCATGGTAACATGGTAAGATGTAGAAGTTGTGAGATAACAACACCAGAGCAGCTCTTCTTCTTTGTTAAGTGAAATGGTGCATTCTTTATGGTTTAGTTATTGTTTTTTTACTTGTAGCCAAAATAATTCTAATAATTTGTTCCCTTTATAGTTACTATGCAGATGGCTGTTGAAAATTAAAGAGTCCTCATTGGACTGTAACATGGAGCTTCATGGGTAGAAAATGAAGAGACATTTTTCTCGTCCTTTCTCCTGCTATGGAAACTTAAGAAGGAAAAACTATTAAAATAGGGAAGAGTCTAGTTTTTTTTTTTTTTTAAGAAAAGCCATTCCCATTGCAAATTTTATAAACCATGAAGAAATATTACAGATCTAGGCGGTTTTAAAAATAATTTATGGGGATGGATGTAGTAGAATATTTCTACTTTGAAACAAAGTAGCGCTGTAATTGAATGAGAAGATTTTTTTACTCTTATTTTTCTGATGGTTGCAGACAAAAGGAATCTGTTCCAGTTTTTTTGTGTGAACCCTGGCAAGAACAAGATACTGGCATCAATAACTAAATCAATAAAATACAGGCAAAGCATCCACAGCTGTGTCAGTATCTTTAAAATAGAGAAATGTCAATTCAGTATTTACTCAGTGTCCCACCCACAGCAAGAAACTGGGTGCTGAGGCAAGCTTGCTAGAAGTTCAGGCCTGTACATGATTAGCCTTTAGTATTATGGGAGCAAATTATAGGATTAGCTGAGGATAAACTATTATTAGGCCTGTCAATATTTTTTAATTGCTAGATAATACTGTTTCGTACATCTCATCTCTGTCTCACCATAGCATCTCTCTCTCTTTCAATCCCACACACAGAAACACACACACATTTTGGACTTTGGCAGTGAATCATGGTAAGCACTCATCTAAAAGACACTGCAAACTTAATTTTTAGTTACATGTAATTTTCCCAAGATTCTGGTGACAGGTGCCCAAAACTCTACTCTGATGCTTTTATTTTAGAGCAATCTTTGCTTATAGAAGTCACCATAGATCTCTAAGAATAGAAGTCCAAAGCCACACAAAAGAAGTTGCTACAGAAAAACAGAGCAACTGGGTGACTGCATTGAAAGAAAAGGTCTTTGGAATCTTGATTGACAAGTTCTACCAGTTGCAGCAGAAGAGGCTTTCCATTGAGTTATATGCTCATGACATTCTTAGTCATGGGCTGATTTAGCTTTCTTGATCTTAAATAAATAAATCCTTTCTTTTCTCCCTGTCGTGTTTTCCTTCCCACTCATTTGCCCTTCCTCTCTCTTTCTTATGGGCTTGATGGGATGGAAATTTTATATTACAAGAGTACAAAAGTGGGCTTATAGCTTTTCACAGATAGAAGGGCTATCTCAGTGGTAAAGCTACCAGTTAGAGGTAGTGATACGTAGCATACTCCATTCTGTTAATGAGGTCCAGAAGTCTTCGTAGGAAGGTTAAATCCACATGAGGTTAATTACATGCTTCAGTTTCATCACTGAGCTTGGTTCCATGCAGTAGAAGAAGACTGATGTAGTAAAAAGAGAATGGGGTTAAGGCTCAAGCCAACCTGAGTTCACAAATCATCTCTGTCATTCATTAATTGTGTGACTGAAATCAGGTAATTAACCAATACAAGATAAGCCTCAGTTTCTTCATTTGTCAGTTTAGATATGAATACAGACTTTGTCAGAATTAAATGAGAGCAGGCATGGGATGCAGGTGAGCACTGATTCTATAGATATTTATTGAGTACTACTCTGTCTCAGATATATGTCAAGACAGGACATTAAAATCAAATACGGGCTGGGCACAGAGGCTAATGCTTATAATCCCAGCACTTTGGGAGGCTGAGGCAGGAGGGTCACTTGAGGCCAGGAATTGGAGACTAGCCTGGACAGTATGGTGAAACCTCATCTCTGCTAAAAAAAAAAAAAAAAAAAAAAAAGCAAAAATTAGCCATGTGTTTTGGTTCATGCTTATAATCCCATCTACTCAGGAAGCTGAGATACGAGAATTACTTGAACCAGGAGGTGGAATTTGCAGTGAGCTGAGATTGTGCCACTGTACTCCAGTGTGGGTGATAGAGTGGGACTCCGTCTCAAAAAAAAAAAAAAAGTCAAACATAGCACAGTGCCTGACTCTGAGAGCTTAGTCCATTGGGGAAAGCAGATGTGTACATCAATGATTCCAGAAAAGAAACCCAGAAGGTGCGGCAAGAGGTAGTGGTGATGATGACGGTATAGTGATGGAGAAGGTTTTCTACTGATGGTGCCTGAGATGTGTTTCAAAGAACAAGCAGGCTGAAGAGAAGTGAGGGGAAGGGCAGTTAAGGCTGAAGAAAAAACATGCAGAAAAGCTACTAGGGTTTACCAGAGCATGAGCAATTATCGCTGCTGCTGTATGGTTGAATTGAATGAAGCGATGGAGGCAGTGATGACAGGTGGTGAAATTAAAAAAAAAAAAATGTCAGGAATCCCACAGTGAAGGGTCCTGTGTGCTAAGAAGTGAAGTTTGAACTTTACCAGGTAATATGGTCACACAGCCTGTAAGAGACAGGTGGATTAGGGTGGAACTCAAGTTATCTAACCCCAAGGTCAGAATGTATTCTCCCATATAGATCTCTACTTCCTTTAATGCGGGACATTAACTCAGTGTTCCTAGAGTCAGTGCCTCTGGAAGTCACCTATAATAATCTGGAGTACAGAATGTTGGAAGTGCAACCTAAGTCTCTGCGTGGGGTTGAGAGGCACCCACCTGAAGGGTCAATGGCTTGCCTGGGAAATAGGCTATGGGTTCTAAAGCAGGGGGAGTCTGAGCTTAGGTACCAAAAAGGACCAATAGAAGGAGTAAAGCCCATCCAAAAGTGAATGAGGGTGGAATGGAGGATGATATTCATGGGTTAGGCAGCAGGTATACACAAGATCAGAGGAGGAAGTCAGGAATAAAGATTGCTTGGCAACAAAAGCCAAAATAGACAAATGGGACCTAATTAAACTCCAGAGCTTCTGTACAGCAAAAGAAACAATCATTAGCGTGAACTGGTAACCAACAGAATGGGAAACAATTTTTGCAATCTACCCATCTGACAAAGGGCTAATATCCAGAATCTACAAAGAACTAAAACAGATTTACAAGAAAAAAAACCCATCCAAAAGTCGGTGAAGGATATGAACAGACACTTTTCAAAAGAAGACATATATGAGGCCAACAAACATGAAAAAATGCTCATCATCACTGATTATTAGAGAAATGCAGATCAAAACCACATTGAGATACTATCTCACGCCAGTTAGAATGGCGATCATTAAAAAATCTGGAGACAACAGACGCTGGAGAGGATGTGGAGAAACAGGAACACTTTAACACTGTTGGTGGGAGAGTAAACTAGTTCAACCATTGTGGAAGACAGTGTGGCACTCCCTCAAGGACCTAGAAATAGAAATTCCATTTGACCCAGCAATCCTATTACTGGGTATATACCCAAAGGGTTATAAATCATTGTACTATAAAGACACATGCACAAGTATGTTCATAGCAGCACTGTTGACAATAGCAAAGACCTGGAAACCACCCAAATGCCCATTGATGATAGACTGGACGAGGAAAATGTGGCACATATACACCATGGAATACTATGCAGCCATAAAAAACGATGAGTTTGTGTCCTTTGTAGGGACATGGATGAATCTGGAAACCATAAATCTCAGCAAACTGACACTAGAACAGAAAATCAAATACTGCATGTTCTCACTCATAGGCGGGTGTTGATCAATGAGAACACATGGACACAGGGAGTGGAACATCACACACTGGGGTCTGTTGGAGGTGGGCCAAGGGAGGGACAGCGGTGGGGTAGGGAGGTTGGGGAGAGATAACATGGGGAGAAATACCAGATGTAGGTGACGGTGGGATGGAGGCAGCAAACCACATTGCCATGTGTGTACCTATGCAACAATCCTTCATGATCTGCACTTGTACCCTAAAGTACAATAAAAAAATAACAGGAAAAAAAACTAGAAAGATAAATAAGGTACAAATCTCCTAAAGCAATAAAGAAAACTTTGACATTTTAGAGCCAAAAAAAAAAAAAAAAAAGATTGCGAGGAGGGAAAGGAGGTTCATTTGACATTTTAGAGCCAAAAAAAAAAAAAAAAAAAAGATTGCGAGGAGGGAAAGGAGGTTCAGGATCCTCTATGTAACCAGGGCTCAGAGGCTTGGAGCTTATTATTATTTATTAGGTGCTGGTTGCAGAGGGTGTGCATGGGTTAGTCACCCTAGTTAAAAGCACAGGTTGGCCGAAAGAGCAAGTCATAATTGGACTCCCCCGGCGTAACTGAGATCATATTGTGATATACCACTTTTATGCCCCATTGAGGAAGCTTTCTACTTCCTTCCTTCCTATCTTAGCTTGTGTTTTTCCTTCTTATGTCCTAAGGCCCTCCAAAGGAAGGTGTCAGTGGAACATTTTCATTATACAATTTTCTTGAAGATAACCCAGGCTTTAAACTTAATTTCAATTATCATGTACTGAAACTTGCTTGCCTGAGGACATTATACTAACTTGGAATCCTAAAGAACACCACCGTCCCGGAAAAATCAGACTAAATAGAATTTGCATTTAGAGAAGTTAGATGGCAGAAGGAAAGAAAAAAGGGACCCAAGGAAACCCTGCTCCAGCTGCTTCCTGGGCTCAAGGGCAAATCTAATAAACGTATTCAGGCAATGTCATGTTGGTGAACCTGTTTCCGTTTGTTTTGCTGGGGTTAATTTCCAGTCAAGTTGTTTGGATATTAGAACATAATATGCTGACTCTGGCAGTCCTGGTTTGCTTTGGTAGAGGGATTAATGTTGGTATGTGTCACTGAATGTAACCACTTCTTTGTATTCTGACTCTTCCTGCCCAAACTAGAGAAGCACATTTCTTCAAGATCACTTTTCAGTACCAATTTGTGATCTTGATTTTGACCTGAAAAAAAATGAAAGTATACCAGTTTGGTTCTTAACAAATTCTAACTGGTGCCCCGAATACATCAGGCAACCCCTGCATGTGCCACCAGCAGGCGGGCTGGGTCTGTAGTCATCCAAGGTGTGCTTTTGATTTGATACCAGTTACTGGCCCCAAATCCGTGCCTTTTGGGGAAAACCTAGTGCTCCAGTTTGCAATGGCACTGATGCTTTTAAAGTGGCTTCAGAGCCGAGAAAGACATGGCTCCTTATAAAATAGTTTGTAGATTCAGCAGTATATTATACATAGTGGAAGGATTTTTTTTTTCTTTTTAATCTTAAGAAAATGTAGGAGGCTGTGCCTTTATATGGAGCAGACTTGCAAAAGTCTTTTCCAACTTGTTAGAGACTCAAAACTTCCTTTAGAATCCTCAGTGGACTTTGAGTTCAGCAAAAATGTAGTGCCTGCCTGTCATCTACTAAATCATCCAGCGAAACCACTGGGGAATGTCAACTTTCAAACATTATGATGAAAGGGTACAGACACCTCATATCTTGCTTCTGGAAATGGGACTTATCAAAGCAAGTTATGCTAATGCTGAAACCAAGACTCTTGCTTCATCTTCTTGCTTCTTTCTCGTCCTCTTGCTTTCCTGCTTCCACCTCTAAGACAGAGAAGTGAGGGTCAATCACTCACTCACATCCTTCTGAAGGGATCCAGATCTTTTCAGAAAGGCCATGTTTTCTCTTCCATCAGAGCACTTCTATTTGAGACTTGCATTTTTGAATGACTAAGACTCTTTTTCTCTGTCCTATAAAAACATCCCTGTGAGTTTTAAATGTTCTGATAAACTTGAGTCAGAAAAATCAACAGGTAGAATGTAAACCTGACAATCTTTGTTTGTAAATGTAGTAATCTTTGCAGAAATCTGTTTTGTTAATTGAAGTATCTACGCTCTAGAAACAGCGTCAGGCATAAAAGCAGTGCTCAAAATAATTGTCGGATGAATAAATGGGCAAGCGTGTTGATCATTAATTAAGTAGGTCCAAAGGGTACAAGGGGCTATAGGAAAAGTAGACTTTTCCTTTGTTTTTCCCTCATGGGCTGAAGATGTTTGAAGCATGGAGTGGGGGGTAGAAGAATGGGTTTGGGAAAAAGTTCGAGAAAAAATTGTAACTTTTAGAGAATAATGTCAAAGGAGAAGAGGCTTAAAAATAAATAGTTTAGAATTGAAAGCAGGTATTTGAACAGTTGTACACCAATGTATTAGCAGCATTATTCACAACAGCCAAAGAATAAGAATAACCCTAATGTCCATCAACAGATGCATGGATAAACGAACTGAATTACAAACATCCAGTGGAATATTATTTAGCTGTTGAAAGGAATGACATTCTGATGCATGTTACAAGGATGAACCTTGAAAACATTATGCTTAACAAGCCAGATACAAATCAAGCCAAACACAAAAGCAGGACACAAAAGGATAATATTATATAATCCACTTACATTAGATGAGTAAACAAGTTCATAGAGTCAGAAAGTAAATTCAATTTACCAGAAGCTGGGGACGTGGGGAATAGGGAATTACTATTGTTTAACGTCCGGAGTTTTTGTTTGGGATGAGGAAGAAGTTCTGGAAACAGATAATGGTGACAGTTATAAATATTGTGAATGTACTTAGTGCTGCTGAATTGTATACTTGAAATGGTTAAAATGGTCAACTTTATGTTAAGCATATTTTCCCACAATTTTAAAAAACAAACAACAAACATGACATTTTAATATGCCCAGGAAGCACAGGAAACTTTTTTTTTTTCTTTGAGTTTCTTTTTCTCTGTCATGGCACAGAAGACTTTGGCATCAGGCTGACTTGGTTCAAATCCAAGCCTCACCATTCACTAATGGTGTCGCTTTGGTCAGGAGAGTTCACTCTTCAGAGTTTCAGTTTTTTATTGGTAAAATGGAGATAAGAGAAATGCCTAATTATTGTGATATGAGAATAAATGTTACTGTGGAGGTAATAAGCTTAGCACAGTGCCCTGAAACATGGTAGGCCAGCAATACATGATTAATTCATGATCTCTCCCGTTCTTTTCCCTATGCCTACGTCTTCCCTCTGTCTTCTTCCAGATGGCTGGGGAGGCCTCAGAGTCATGGCACAAGATGAATGAGGGGCAAAGTTATGTCTTACATGCTGGCAGGCAAAGAGAGAGTGCGCAGGGGCACTCCCCTTTATAAAACCATCAGATCTCATGAGACTTATTCACTGTCACAAGAACAGCACAGGAAAGATCTGTGCGTCCCACCTGGTTCCTCCCACAACATGTGGGAATTACAGGAACTACAATTCAAGATGAGACTTGGGTGGGGACACAGCCAAACCATATCACAGGCCTAGATCTCTGACAGATGGTATTCCCTGGCTGAGTTCAGGCAAGAGTTCTGGCAGAGAAAGCAGCTTCTGACCCAGGTGTATATTTTAAAAACCTTCTGTGTATTTACTTCAACTAGAGTGCATATTCCTTTCTTTGTGCCCCTGGCATGCTGACTCAGCCTACACATTCCTCAACACGTCGTGGAATTCAGAGGTCACCCTGTTTCTTGGAATATCATTTTATCTTCCTTACACCAAAGCATCACAGAACTTCCTCAACCCTATGTGTTCATGCCATCAAAGCCCTTGCTTCATGCTCTTCTTGAAGTTATTTTTATTAACACAAAATGTAGGCATTGTTTTAAAAAGCTCTACAATGATTGTAATAAAAACCTGTGGTCGCCTCTCTCATTTCTTTTTCACCCTTGATCCCAGCTACCCAGAGACAAGTCCTGTTAACTTTTACTACCCTTAATACTAGTATTTTACTTCATTTTCTAAATGATAAAATTTCACTGCCAAATCTTACTTTTTATTGAGTTAGAGATGATCAGTTGACTTGTCACTATCAAACTTGAGAATTGTAGTCACTTAACACTCCTCACAACTCTGCCTCCACATTCTGCCTCTCTATATCCTTCTATTGCACAATTTTGGATTATAGAAATTGAGTTTTAGATTAGTATTCATAGTTGGTATTTATATTTTTGTAACTATGTAAATATTCTTGTTTTTCATAATGTAAATACTGAATCTTGTGTATTTTTATTATTCTTATACAATTACTTTTTATTTTTTTGAAAACAATAATCCCTAACTTCTTGTTTGGTAAATCTTTCTAAGAGCATGTATGGCTGAAAATGTGTTTATTTCACTCTTCTCTCATTTGATTAATAATTTGGCTAGGTATAGAATTCCAGGTTAAACTAATCTTCAGCAAATTAAAGCCATTCTATTTTCTTCTAATGTCTGGTATTGTTGAGAAGTCTAGTGACATTTGGTTGTCTGATCTATTTGAGGCCTGTTTTATCTTTCTGGAAATAGTTATGATCTCCATTTTGTTCTCAGTTGTCTGAAACGGTGTGGTGATGTATCATGGGGTATATGTGTTTTATTGTGCTGGACAGTCGGGCGGTGGGGTCCTTTCAGTCTGAAAACTCATGTCTTTCTCTTCCAGTAAATTCTCATGTTATTTCCTCAATGATATTCTTTCTCTCATTTTCTCCAAGCTTGTCCTGGAAATTTGTCTTTGAGTATTGGGCCCCTAAGACTGATCCTCTAGTTATCATGTATTTTGTCTCTTATTTTCTTTCTTTGCCTTTCGTTCTACTTTTTGAAATTTTTTTTTTCCATTTTATTTTGGAATTCTTTTACTGACCTGTTTTTTTTTTTTTTTTTTTTTTTTTTTTTTTTTTTTTTTTTTTTTTTTTTTTTTTGGTTATTTTTTAACTTTCAAGAATTTTTCTTATTCTTGGAATATTATATAGCATCTGATTCCTGATTCTTAGTTTATATATATACACAGTATTTTATGTTTTAAATTTATAAATTATAGAGGTTTTTTTGAACGTTTTCTCCTGTTTTCTTTGTTGATATGAATTCTTATGAAATTCTTTTTTTCCTGTTCAAATTAGTCTGTCTTTCATTTTGGAAGACTTAAAAAAAATTTTGGATGATCTTTTGGCTGTTGATAGTTAAGAGTGAGGAACTAAAAAATGTTGATTAAAACTCTTTGTACATGAGTAGGGCTTGCTGACTGGTCATTTTCTGTATACATGGTTTTATTCAGTATCTTAGAATTTTTAGAGGGAGTTCTGACTATCGTTAACTACAGATCCTGTTTCTTTGTCATATCAAGACAAGTCCCCTGTCGTGTGTGTGCATAGAAGCGTGTATAAATCTCACTGAAATATTCTGGGAATTAAGAAGAGTGGGGCTCTGAAAATACATAATGTTTACTCTCAACTTGCTCCAACCTATTTTCATCCAAAGTTCTGGTTTATTTCTTCCTGAGTGTAAACTTGGTTACTATTAAGATAAGAGAGAGTGATCTGGGTTATGAGGAGAATCTAATGAGTTTTCTATTTGCTGTGTTGGTGGGAGGAGGTGGAAATATTCCTTAAAAACCCAAGTTTAAAAAAATCTGAGGCAAAACAAATGCTCATAAATAAGGACAAGGTTAAGTAGAAGGTGGTACAGCTATATCATGACATATTATGTAGCTTATAAAATAATAATGTAGCCAAACATATATTACCTAGAAAAATGATTATAATGTATGGCTAAGTGAAAAAATGCAGGCTATAAAATATGCATAATGTAATAGTATTTTATTAAACAAAAAAAATTCTCACTGTATAATTCCTATTGTTATAAATATTTCAGTTGTATGACAAAGGATGTGTTAGTAAGACAAGCCAGGAAACAGAACTCGGAAAATAAGACTAAAAAGTTATAAGAAAAGTTTGTCCCATTTGATGCAGCTATAAGGAAATTATTTTCCCAATAATTTTGACTTTGTATTTCTTGCTTCATTTAATCTATGTGGCTCACAGATGCTTCTGCCGTAATTATTTGGCCCAATTAGATGTGAGGTGTAAGCCCTGTGACACTGAGGTAGAAACCCTGTGACACTAAGCCTTAACCTGCAACAAATGTCTCTGGCATGAACTGAGGAAATTCGAGATCCCTGGGGCCAGTGGGGGCATGTAACATAAAGAATGGAAGTGAGCAAGTTGCAAATAACTTTGGGAAAAAAAACCAGTATTTTTGTTTTATTGAGGCGCTCAGAAGAAATGCTTCTAGCGTATTTTATGGTTAAGTATGAAAGTAGCTATTGATTTAAAAGTGCTGTATATTTTTATGATATTAAAGCAATATCTTTGTAATCCTGGTTTTCAAGGAGCTTCTATTTAAAATTGCTTATTGAATTTTATAGAATGCCTTTTGGATGTTTTATAAGATTTGTCTTATTTGATCTGTTGATGTGCCATATTAGATTACTTAATATTAAATTTTTCTAGCATAGAACAATAATTATGACTTGGTCATGGTGGATCATGCCCTTTATGGTATCTTTGAATTTAATTTGCTAGCATTTTAGTTGGAATATTTTCATTTGCATTTGTAAGTGACAATGATTGATAGGTGCCCTCACATGCGTATGTGTGAGTGTGCGCATGTGCAGTCACACAAGCTGTTGTCAGGCAGGGACCAGGATTTTTCATTTTCTTTCTTTCCAACTTTTAGGTTCAAGGGGTACATGTGCCGTTTGTTACATGGGGAAATTGTGTGTTGTAGGGCTGTAGTATACAGATAATTTTGTCACTCGTGTAAGCAGAACAATATCTGACAGGTCGTTTTTCAGTCCTCAAGCTCCTCCCACCCTTCATCCTCAAATAGACCCCGGTGTCTGTTGTTCCCTTCTTTCTGTCCATGTGTACTCAATGTTTAGCTCCTACATGTAAGTGAGAATATGTGGTATTTGGTTTTCTCTTTCTGGGTTAATTTTCTTAGGATTATGGCCTCCCATTGCATCCATGTTGCTGCATAAACTATGATCTCAATTTTTAAAATTATTGCGTAGTAATCTATGGTGTGTATGTACTGCATTTCCTCCCTCCCCTCCCCTCCCTTCTTACCTTCCCTTCTTCCCTTCTCCCCTCTTCCCTTTTCCCCCTTCCCTTCTCCCCTTTTCCATTCTCCCCTCTTCCCTTCTCCCCTTCTTCCTTTCTCCCCTCCTCCCTCCCTCTTTCTTTCTTCTTTTCTTTTCCTTCCTTCCTTCCTTTTTTCTTTCTTCCTACCTTTCCTATCTTTCCCTTCCTTTCTTCCTCCTTCCCTCCCTCCCTCTCTCTCCCCTCCTTCTCTCTTTCCTTCTCTCCTTCTCTCTTTGTTTCTTTGACAGAGTTTTGCTCTTGTTGCCCAGGCTGGAGTGCAATGGTGTGATCTCAGCTCACTGCAACCTCTGCCTCCTGGGTTAAAGCGATTCTCCTGCCTCAGCCTCCTGAGTAGCTGGGATTACAGGCATGCACCACCTCACCTGGCTAATTTTGTATTTTTAGTAAAGATGGGATTTCTCTATGTTGGTCAGGCTGGCCTCAAACTTCCAACCTCAGGTGCTCCAACCGCCTTGGCCTCTCAGAGTGCTGGGGTTATAGCCATGAGCCACCGTGCCTGACCACTGCATTTTCTTTGTCCATTCCACTGTTGGTGGGCATCTAGGTGGATTCTGCATCTTTGCTATTGTGAATAGTGCTGTGATGAACGTACGTGTGCACGCGTCTTTATGATAGAATGACTTATATTTCTTTGGGTAGCTGGAATTGTTGGGTCAAATGGTAGTTCTATTTTAACCTGAGTAATCTCCAAACAGAACAGGACTTTTCTGAGTACAGCATTAAATATATGGACAAAAACTGCTGGAACTGCAAGAATCAATAGACAATGCATATTTATAGTTAGAGATTTCAATACCTTTCTCAATAACTGATAAAAAAGAACATCTTCAAAAATACATACAATTTGAACAGCACTATCAACAAATTTGACCTAATTGACATATGCAGAACACTCTACCCCACAACAGCAGAGTTCATACTCTCTTAAAATTGCATATGTAGCATTTATCAAAATAGACTACATTCTTAGGTTCAGGTCTTCATATCTTTTGTCAGCTTTATACCTAAATTTCTCATATTTTTGATGATGTCAAATGTATTGTTACGTTTCGTGTTCTAATTGCTGTTAGTTTATAGAAAGACAATTGATATTTGTGCACTGCATTTATACCCTTGCAACTGCTAAACACACGTTAAGTTTAGGATCTTTCTGGAGATTTTGTAAGATTTTCTGGATAAATGATAATGTCATTTGTGAATAAAGAAAGTTTACTTACTCCTTTTCTATCTGGATGCATTTTATTTCTTTTTCTTGTATTATTGTATTAACTAGAATCCCTAATACAACTGTGAACTGAGTGGTGAAAAAAAGACCCTTGGCTTATTCCTGATCTTAGGGTGACAGCAGTCAGTCTTTCATTATTAAGTGTGGTGTTAGCTATAAACGTTTTGTAAATGTTCTTTTTGAGGTTGAGGAAGTGCCCATCGATTTCTAGTTTGCTGAGATTTTAAAATTAGGAATAGATACTGTATTTTGTCAAATGCTATTTCTGTACCTATTGAGACAATCACTTGGTTTTTCTTTTGTAATCTATTAACATTGCAAATTACATTAATTGGTTTTCAATTGTTAAACTAGCCCTGCGTCCTTAAGATAAACTCCATATGGTCAAAATGTATTACTCACTTTCTGTATTGCTGAATTTCATTTGCTAATATAATATTTTGTTGAGAATTTTTTCATCTATGCTCCTGAAGAATATTGGTCTATTTTCCTATGATGTCTTCATGTAGTTTTGGTATCAGAGTCATGTTGATCTCTTAAAATGAGTTCAGAAAGATTCTGTTCTCTTCAATTTTCTAGAGAGATTAGGTAGTATTGGTATTATTTCTTTCTAAAATACTTGGTCGAATTTACCAGCAAAGCCATTTGGAGTGTCTTGAATGCCAGGCTCAAGAGCTTAGACTTCGACTTTGCTCAGAAACCTCCAGTGGTTTCTATAGTAAAAGGATGATGTCTGCAAAGTGGGTTTTGGGAAGATGAATCTGGCACCTATGAGCAGGAAATATGTTGGCAGTGAGGGCAATATAAACACCCAGGAAAACATTATATTTTAATTTTCAAAGTTACTGCAGATAAAGCCTTTGTTTAATCTTTCACAGGCTGGAAGGAATTTCTTACATAGAAATGAAAGTGACCGCATTTGATGGCAACTGTGAATAGTCTGAAAGATTTTTCTGTATGGGGAGGTTATGAAGGGGCTGCAACCATCGTCATGGAAAAATTAATTCTGTTCCATGAGGTTTCTAATTCAGCTAAATAAATCCAACCTGGCCTGACACTTGTTTTATGAAGTGCCAAGACCAGAGCTAGATGACAGCATTTTTAAGTGACTGGATTTTTAAAAATTATATTTTAAGGTCTGGGATACATGTGCAGAATATGCAATTGTATTACTTAGGTATATACTTGCCATGGTGGCAACCTATCATCAACATTAGGTATTTCTTCTAATGCTATCCCTCCCATAGCTCCCCACCCCCCAAAAGGCCCCAGTGTGTGATGTTCCTCTCCTTGTGTCCATGTGATCTCATTGGTTTCAAAATAACTTACTTATTTCTGCCTTAATTTCATTATTTATCCAGTGGTCATTCAGGAGCAAGTTGTTCAGTTTCCATGTAGGTGTGTGGTTTTGAGTGAGTTTCTTAATTATGAGCTCTAATTTGGTTGCACTGTGGTCTGAGAGACTGTTTGTTATGATTTCCATTCTTTTGCATTTGCTGAAGAGTGTTTCACTTCCAATTATGTGGTTAATTTTAGAATAAGTAAGATGTGGTGCTGAGAAGAATATATTCTGTGGATTTGGGGGGGGAGAGTTCTGCAGATGTCTATTAAGTCCACTTGGTCCAAAGCTGAGTTCAAGTCCTGAGCATCCTTTTTAATTTTCTGTCTCATTGATCTTTCTAATATTGACAGTGAGGTGTTAAAGTTTCCCACTATTATTGTGTGGGAGTCTAAGTCTCTTTGTCAGTCTCTAAGAACTTGCTTTATGAATCTGGTGCATGTATATTTAGGATAGTTAGCTCTTCTTGTTGCATTGATCCCTTTACCATTATGTAATGTCCTTCTTTGTCTTTTTTGATCTTCGTTGGTTTAAAATCTGTTTTATCAGAGACTATGATTGCAACCCCTGTCTTCTTTTGCTTTCCATTTGCTTGGTAATTCTTTCTTCACCCCTTTATTTTGAGCCTATGTGTGTCTTTGCATATAAGATGGGTCTCCTGAATACAGCACACCAATGGGTCTTGACTCTATTCAATTTGCTGGTCTGTGTCTTATAATTGAGGTATTTGGCTTGTTTATAGTTACAGCTAATATTATTTGTGAATTTGGTCCTGTCATTATGATGCTAGCTGGTTATTTTGCCCATTAGATGAGCAGTTTCTTCATATCATTGATGGTTTTTACAACTTGGTATGTTTTTGCCATGACTGGTACTGGATTTTTCTTTCCATATTTAGAGCTTTCTTCAGGAGCTATTATAAGGAAGGCCTGGTGGTGACAAAATCTCTCAGCATTTACTTGTCTGTAAAAGATTTTATTTCTCCTTTGCTTATGAAGCTTAGATTTGCTGTATATGAAATTCTGGGTTTGAAAATTATTTTCTTTAAGAATGTTGAATATTGGCCCCCACTCTCTTGTTACTTCTAGGGTTTCTATTAACAGCAGATCTTTCCTACTTCTAGGAAAGATCTGCTGTTAATCTGATGGGCCTCCTTTTGTGGGTAACCTGACTTTTCTCTCTAACTGCCCTTAATATTGTTTCCTTCATTTCTACCTTGATGAATCTGATGATTATGTATCTTGAGGTTGCTCTTCTCCAGGAGGGTCTTTGTGGTGTTCTCTGTATTCCTGAATTTAAATGTTAGCATGTCTTGCTAGGTTGGAGAAGTTCTCCTGGATAATATCCTGAAGAGTATTTTCCAACTTGGTTCCTTCAGGTACACCAGTCAAACGTAGGTTTGGTCTTTTCACATAGTCCCATATTTCTTGGAGGCTTTGTTCATTCCTTTTCATTCTTTTTTTCTC
>NW_016107542.1:1065987-1115660 GCF_001604975.1 Cebus imitator | reverse complement strand
ATATCCTTTCTTCTGCCTGATCGATTCGGCTATTGTTACTTGTGTATGCTTCACAAAGTTCTCATGCTGTGTTTTTCAGCTCCATCAGCTCATTTATGTTCTTTTCTAAACCGGTTATCTAGTTAGCTATTCCTCTAACCTTTTTTGAAGGTCCTTAGCTTCCTTGCATTGGGTTAGAACATGCTTCTTTAGCTCAGAGGAGTTTGCTATTACCCACCTTCTGAAGCCTACTTCTGTCACTTCGTCAAACTCATTCTTTGTCCAGTTTTGTTCTCTTGCTGGTGAGGAGTTGTAATCTTTGGAAGAGAAGAGGCATTCTGATTTTTGAAATTTTTTGCCTTGTTGCACTGGTTTTTCCTCATCGTCATGGATTTATCTACCTTTGGTCTTTGATGTTAGTGACCTTCAGATGGTGTTTATGTGTGGATGCCCTTTTTGTTGATGTTGATGCTGTTCCTTTCTGTTGGTTACTTTTCCTTCTAACAGTCAGGTCTCTCTGCTGTCTGTCTGCTGGAGTTTTCTGGAGGCCCACTCCAGGCCCTGTTTGCCTGGATATCACCAGTGAAGGCTGCAGAACAGCAAAGGTTGCTGCCTGCTACTTCCTCTGGAAGCTTCGTCCCTGAGGGGCACCCCGCTGACACCAGCTGGAACTCTCCCGTATGAGGTGTCTGTTGACACCTGCTGGGAGATGTCTCTCAGTCAGGAGGCATGAGAGTCAGGGACTCACTCGAGGAGGCAGCCTGTCTTTTAGCAGAGGTGGAGCACTGTGCTGGGAGGTCTGCTGCTCTCTTCAGAGCTGGCAGGTAGAAATATTTAAGTCTGCTGAAGCTATACCCACAGCCGCCCCATTCCCCAGGTGCTCTGTCCCAGGAGATGGGAGTTTGATCTATAAGCCACTGACTGGGGCTGCTGCCTTTCTTTCAGAGATGCCCTGCCCAGAGAGGAGGAATCTACAGAGGCAGTTGGGCTACAGTGGCTTTGCAGAGCTGCACTGGGCTCTGTCCAGTTTGAACTCAGCAGCTTTGTCTATACTATGAGGGGAAAACTGCCTACTCAAGCCTCAGTAATGGTGGATGCCCCTCCCCCCCCACCAAGCTCAAGCATCCCATTTCGACTTCAGGCTGCTGTGCTGGCAGTGAGAATTTCAAGTCAGTGGATCTTAGCTTGCTGGACTCCGTGGGGGTGGGATCCACTGAGCTAGACCACTTGGCTCCCTGGCTTCAGCCCCCTTTCTAGGGGAGTAAACAGTCTGTCTCACTGGCATTCCAGGTGCCACTGGGGTATGAAAAAAAAAAACTCCTGCAGCTAGCTCGGTGTCTGCCCAAATGGCTGTCCAGCTTTGTACTTGAAACCCAGGACCCTGATGACGTAGGCGCCTGAGGGAATCTCCTGGTCTGCAGGTTGCGAAGACTGTGAAAGAAGCGTAATATCTGGGCTGGAATGCACTGTTCCTCATGGCACAGTCCCTCACGGCTTCCCTTTGCTAGGGGTGGGAGTCCCCTGACCCCTTGTGCTTCCTGGGCGAGGCAACGCCCCGCCCTGCTTCGGCTCACCCTCCATGGGCTTTACCCACTGTCTAACCAGTCCTAGTGAGATGAGCCAGGTAACTCAGTTGGAAATGCAGAAATCACTTGCCTTCTATGTTGATCTCTCTGGGAGCTGCAGACCAGAGCTGTTTCTATTCAGTCATCTTGCCAGCCGTTCTCAGTGATTGGAATTTTTTAAAGACAATTTTATATTTTCTTGTCTTTATAAGTTTGAAGCGTCATGAGAGAAAACAGATGTGAAGGATCTATTCATAATACACCTCTGTAATGTTGCCACCTTCCTTCAGTACTGGAGATTGTCCTTTTGAACAAACATGGTATCCTGCTCTGGGCATGGTATCCATCATATTTCCTTCCACACTATTTGTTATTTTTGTAGAACAATTCTGAAATTTGATTTACCTGATTGCAATGGCCAGTCTCACTGAGTTTCACTTTATTGCATTAGCTCTCGGGATAGGATGGGCCAGAGCCAACTTAAAAGTTTAGTAACTCAAACTGTAAGAATAATAATATGAATTTTTCTTAAGGCTGAAACCACTATATTTTATAAGCCCTTTTCATCTCATGAAAATATTTTGCCAAATGTAAGTTTTATGAAAGCATCTTAGCATTTTCTTCTGCACTGCAACTTAAACAATGTCTAAACACCTTGCTAATATATAAAGTGTTGTTAAGAAAAAGCATTGTTAGGGAATGTCTTTCACTTGGCGTTAGTGTGAATGATGGCATTGTCAACATGGGTGGTGTTATTTTAAACACAGAACATCCTGCACAGTTATTTTCATTGTAAAGTCTGTGAGGTCAAACTTCAGTAAGATTTCTTTCTGGGAATTGAACCTGCAAAATGTACACATGGCAAATGTTTTTTATTCAAACAGCCTTAAAGTCGAAACAAAAAAAAGCTCACATTTGGATTGTACACATCTGTTATCCCATCTGGTCCTCATAACAACTGTGTGAAGCAATTAAGTCAAATTTTATCATGCACTCATTGTACAGATGCAGAAATGGAGGAATGGAGATGGAAGATAACTTACCAGAATGTAATACGTAAGTGGCAAAACTAATATCAGAACTCAGATTTCTTAACTGTGGCTCTCATGCTTCACCAGATGGCATACTGCCACCCTGGAGTGACAATACAGAGATGATGCTGACGTGATTCCTAGTTTGCAAGACTCAAAACATACACACTTGGTACATGCATAAGGCAAGTCGATACTACATTCCTGGAGTTGAATATTTTGACAATAAGTTTCCAAAGGTTACAATTCCATAAAGAAATGTCTGTGTTTTCTTTTAAATAAGATATTTTTTCCACTTGGAAATACACTGATTTGATGGTATCTCAGAGAACTTATATGTGGGATTTTAGGGGAAAAGAAAGAGGCATAGAAAATGTGAATTTATTTAAATGTATATAAAACAGAGGTTTCTATCTTCTGATACAGACCTTTTTAGAATCCCCATATAGATGGACACTAGGAGATACAGGAATTCCTAAAATTAAATGTAAAATTTTATGAGTATAAATGTTTTCTGGGAGGATCTTTTGGTTTCATTGGACTTTTAAAGGGGGCTTTGTTGCTTGAGGAACCATTACTTTAATAGACACAAAAAATAATTCCTCCTATCCCCCACCAAAGCAGCCCACAAAGATATCTCTATCTCCTGAGCTTTCAGAGAGTGTGGTGTCTGTCTGGCATGTTTATTTGGGACCCACTGAGCTTTGCTTTGTTATTTAACTGTTAAACTTAAGAGAGACTTCTTCTCAATAATCTGCTTCAGAGTATGCAGAACACTTTTGTGCCTGTCGTAGGTGCTTAATAAATCTTAGATTTGTAAATGTTGGGTTTAAACTCTCCAATAAATAGGGTAACAACCCATGAGGACTGTGGAATCAAGCAATTCTTGATTAATGCTTTATTTGCCAACTAAGTACCCCAAATGATTAACATTTGGCTCCTTGTTACTTAGGCAAATTTCTGCAGCCAGCTTGAATTTCTCCTCAGAAAACGGAATTTTCTTTTCTATTGCATTGTCAGGCTGCAAATTTTTGGATCTTTTATGCTTTGTTTCCTCTTTATATCTGAATACCTTTAACAACAACCAAGTTACTTCTTGAATGCTTTGCTGATTAGAAAGTTTTTCCATCAGATACTCTAAATCATCTCTCTCAAGCTTAAAGTTCCACAAATCTCTAGGGCAGGGGCAAAATGCCACCAGTCTCTTTGCTGAAATATAACAAGAGTCGCCTTTACTTCAGTTCCCAACAAGCTCTTCATCTGTATCTGAGACCACCTCAGGCTGAATTTCATTGTCCATATCACTATCAGCATTTTGGTCAAAGCCATTTAACAGTGTCTGGGAAGTTCCAAACTTTCCCACATTTTCCTGTCTTCTGCTGAGCCATATGAAGTCTTCTAAACTCTGCCTGTTACCAAGTTACAAAGTAATTTCCACATTTTTTGGTACTTTTTCAGCAGCACCCCACTCTACTGGTACCAATTTACTCTATTAGTCTGTTCTCGTGCTGCTGATAAAGGCATACCGGAGACTGGGAAGAAAAAGAGGTTTAATGGACTTAGCGTTCCACATGGCTGGGGAGACCTCACAATAATGGTGGAAGGCAAGGAGGAGCAAGTCACATCTTACATGGATGGTGGCAAGCAAAAAGACTG
Organism: Cebus imitator; assembly: GCF_001604975.1. Classification (NCBI taxonomy): domain Eukaryota; kingdom Metazoa; phylum Chordata; class Mammalia; order Primates; family Cebidae; genus Cebus; species Cebus imitator. The sequence goes on along the minus strand of NW_016107542.1, from coordinate 1,111,429 downwards.
TGTGCAGGGAAACTCCTATTTTTAAAACTATCAGATCTTATGAGACTTATTCACAGCCAAGAGAACAGCACAGGAAAGACCCCCTACCCCCCATGAGTCAATTGTTTCCCACCAGGTCCCTCCCACAACACGTGGGAATTATGGGAGCTACAAGATGAGATTTGGGTGGGGACACAGCCAAACCATATCAATGCTATTAGCTCTACGTACAGTCTGTAGGACTTTCTCATTAGGACAGCCATGGAGAGTCTCAAAAGGGCATTAACCAGCATGACAAATAACTATGTTTGCTGATGGAAACCTCAATGATTTTGCCTTTTCAAAATCTTAAGTCTACCTTCAAAGATGTAAGATTTTTTTTTATAACAATATGTTTGCAAAAGTCAGCTTTGTACTCCCTGAATATAAATCCACAAAAGGACCTGTAACTTGTGTGTGGAGTAGGAAATCACTACGGTAGGCAAACAAGCTCTTACGAAAACTTCTTTCAAGAGACAGTGCTTACTTGGAGGCCTAAATACTGGTGTGCTTATTCACAAAATAATCCATGGTTTGTATTCATGGGATCAATTTACAGTCCAGTATTGGAGCACTTAACAAGCATCCAACTTTGTGCTACACACTGAGGGCACAAAGATTGCAAAGACAAAATTCTTATATAAAAGAAGCTTGTATTTCATCAGTCAAGAAGTTATGTACATATACATAATCTCAACATGATATACATGTCACTGTAGAATTATATGCTGAGTAGACAACAGACTCATGACCCGAACTGGGACAACCAGGAAAGCTTCCTGGAAGAAGAGACCTCTGAGCTCAGCCTTGGAAGAAGAATAAGAGCTAGGAAATTAAAGACCAGAAGGGCACTTCAAGCAGATGGAAGGGCAGGAGCAAAGGCACAGCCTTGTACAGGAAGCAGCAGTAAAGGAGGAGGGGAAAGGGGTGGGGTTGCAGGGCATTACTGAGTTGGGCTGGGGAACTGCACGGCATAGCGGGGCTGAGCAGCAGGCTCCAGGGTCAGGTCATGGTGATAGTCCTCTTACATAGGGAGTAATATGGTCATATTTGTACTTTGGAAAGATGATTCCATAGTTTAAGATATTCCAAGATCCTACAAGCCATTTTTATACTTAGTTCTATATCCTGACTAGCAAACTGCTGGATGCATATTATTGAAAAGCCACCTGATCCCACCTAATACATTTAATAACTTGTGAAGTCCTCTTGAGTCACTCTGCCCTTGAACCTCCAGATAATATGGGCTTGAACTTCCATTCCACAGTCTGCAGAAAGTCCATTGTCCCGGCCAGAATTCTAAGAGTCCCTGGGTTGCTTATATTCTCTGAGTCTAAGCTCTTCAATGACTTACTTTGTTCAGTTAACGAATTGTTCTGAAAGCTCCTTCTCTGTTCTGTTGCCACATCAACCCAGGTCCAAGACTAGGCTCCTAGCTATGAAGCCAGTCCCCCAAGGTGTGTGTTAGTGTGTGCCCCAGACATTGCTGGAGGATCAGAGAGGTGGTAGGGCTTACGGTGCCAAAAACGTAAGCAATCCGAAATTGCATATTGGATATTCTTGTGTGTCTCCTTGAGTCCCACACCTCCACGGCACACCATGTGCTTCGCCCCTTTTCCACCTTGCTGTTTCAGTTACTTCCTCATCCCTGACCTGACTTTTCTCTTCATAGACTACAGCGCAATGCAACCATCTGTAAGCCTACTCCCCAAACTCGGCTCAGAAACTCCTTTGGCAGACGCAAAGATGTTCCTTCCCTTGTAGCAATATAGAAATCCTCCTTCCCAGGGGCATTCCCAGCCCTCCTACCAAGGCAAAAGAAGCTACATTTGGTTTTGGTTTTAGATAATCTTTCTCCACCCCAATGTCACTGGATTTCTGAGAGACTGGAAGTTGCATACAAAGCGGTGTGCCGCTTTTGGTGAACAGGTACCGTTAAGTAGGCCCATTGAAATATCATCTGTCTCATAGTAGAGACAGTTCCCAGAGTAGTGGGAACACAGTGCCTGCTGCAGGGGAGGGAGAGGGGAGGGAGAGGAGAGGGAGAAAGGCACGCAGTCTCTGTCCTCAGCATAGTCCTTCCTGGAGGTTAGCAGATCCTGACATGCAGGAGATTGGCTGCCTTTTCCGGATGGAAATAGGCACTGGGGCTAATGTCTGGGAAGAGGCTGCTTTCTGTTTCATAAGCTGTTTGTTACTATTTGGCTTTATTCTGTGACATGCATGGATGCATTTCAGAGACTCACCTTACTTCTTAACATAAAAGAATCCTTTCCTCAAATTTTTGACTGCAGGAAACTTCGTTTTCCCAAACAGCATCCATTTCTGTTTTTTTTTTTTTTTCTTTTTTTAATCTTAAAGAGTCACAAGCTACTGTTGAATTTGGAAGGTTATTATGAGAGTCGTTGTTACTCTGTGGGTGACTTAAGACATTGCTGAATGAGGTCTCCCTCCTGGTAACGTTAGGCAGCCAGTTTCTGCATCTTCAATGGGCCTGTTGCCTCCTATATCAGACAACTATCAGAAACTCAATGACCTTTGGGTCCCTTTTAACTCAGAAATACCAGGATTCTAAAATTTCTTAGGGAAAGTAGTTTTGATACTTCTCCAGTATTTTTAGAGACCAGACAGGTATCAGGGAAAATACAAAGCAGTTGGATAGACAGGATATGCTGGACCCTGTCTAAACCGTCATATTTTTAGAAAATGATGCCATTCATACAAACATTCCTCCAGAGAACATTACTCAAGACCTAGTATGGAACTCCATATTAAACTGATGCTGCCAAATTATGTTCCTGGAAGGCCTTTATGTTGAAGGCAGAGAATAACTTCCTTTGAATCGTTTGAAGACTTTGAACTTTTTGGGGGCTGGGATTCATGTTCTAGACTTTTCTTTTCTTCTAAATCCTGGCTGCTTTTGGTTAGGGAGGAGCATGGCTTTTCTCCCACTTTCCATACAGCCTTGTGTTTTTCTAGCTGTGCTGGGGTTGTGCCTGTCATCCCTGCCCAATCACAAGGGCAGCCAAACAGATATCCCACAGGCAGAGGACACAGGGGACATAGGAACTGTTGAGATTCTTCTGGATTAAGGAACCATCTACAAGCTGAATTCCCCCACTATGGGGAGACAGCCTGTAAACACACCCCCTGTGATGGACTGAATGTGGAGTAGAGCTTGCTTTCAGCCCCACTGGCTTAGCTCACATCATGACCATGTACCAGGGCCACTACCAGAGTCTCCTAATTTATCTCCCCGTTTTCACCCTTGCCTCCCTGCCGTGCATTCTAAACAAAGCAGCCAGTGTGAGCCTTTGAAAATTGGATGGCACTCTATTGCCCCAAGCCCACTAAAATGGTCCTGTCACTTAAAAGAAAATTCTGAGTCCCAGCCACAGCTCTTGAAGTTGACATCACTTGGTCCTTCTTCCTTTCCCTCCTTGCATTCTGCCTCTGCCACCTCCAGCTCTCAAGTCCACCTTGCTTTTTTCTTAGATGAATCAAGCATGCTCTTGCCTCAGGGTTCATGTCTTTACTATGCCTCAGTGGGCTTATGCCACATTTCCTCCCGCTTCTCTGCTACGTCCTCCCTTTTGAGAGCTTCCTTGACCACTTTATCTAAAATAGCACATTCTGCCATTCTCTATTCCCCTACTCTGTTTTGTGGATATTTATAGATTTTTATCACTGCCCGACATACAAATGTCTGTTTAGTGTCTGATTCCCAGCTAGAATGAGCACCATGAAGGATGGGGCTCCGATCTGTTATGTTCTCACTGGTTCCCCAGAACCTAGAACAGTACCTGGTATATAACAGGCACTAGACAAACAAATGAAGTAAAGACAGCACATGTAGGGGGTGTCTATGTGTGGCTATCAGGAGGGATACCTTCTGACAGGGCTGATCTATATGTCCTTCCTTGATTTTGTTAAAAGTTTAAGAAATCTTTGTACTTCCCCATAACCGATGTTCCATCTAGGATGCGCCAATTATAAAACTGTTCTGGAACCTTTTATAAACTGTTACTTTAAGTCCCCTGAGGTCTGAGGAGGAATGCCAGTTGCTATCTAGTTATCTAAAATTATCCTCCAGCATTTAGAAGCCTGATTAGGAAACCACAGGGCTATTTGTCTGGGGTCAGGCCAAAAGGCAAATTTCCCTGCAGCTTTAAAGAGCTAATCCTCAGCAAATCTCACATGTAAGTGAGTAAATTTAAGAAAACATAAACAATGACTAAGGGTTTAAAATATACTCTTTGCCCTCAGTCAACAAGTAGGCAAGATTAAATTTAAGAAAATTTAAATTTAAGAAAACAGAAACAATGACTAGGGGTTTAAAATATACTCTTTGCCCTCAGTCAACCAGTAGGCAAGAAATGCCTCTGAATCGAACATTATAGCATTAAATGTTCATACAAAATCTAGCATTCCACATTTACTAGATTGTGGGCCTGTCATATTTGCTGAGCTTGATAAATGCAAAGAGCGTGTTATACCTTCCAGAGTGGTATTAGGTATAGACTGTCTTCTTACCCCCGCTAATTAAAAGGACATTTCTGAATAATTAGTGAACTTAAAACAATAACTGTGTTCTTTAATCAGCAGAGGGTCACACATGAGGTCTTCTGCAAAGTTAATCTGTGTAGGATGATTAATCATCTTGATTTTTTGGAGTGAAAAAAGATCACCAAATGCTAGTCTTTCAAGGGGAGATTTAGCAAGGTACACTTGCAAATGGAATTTTAATACAAGAGTACAGATCAAAATCAGATCTCTGAATGGGCATAAGGATTTAACTTTACTTTTAAAAAGATGTATCATGATTTTGGTGTTTTTTTTTTTTTTTTTTTTTGGTGCCATAGAGGGAAATAGCAGCTGTTGTTTGAATGAAGCACTTTATCCATGTTGCCTCTCTCTTTTATGAGATCTCTGTGAAAGTAGGTGTTGTGATTTTCAGAAGAGGACAAAAGCTTGGCTGGCAAGCAGCTTACTTGTAGCCACAGCTGATTGGTAGGAAAACAAGCAAACTTATATCCGTCTCACTGCAAAGCTGGTAAGATCAACATCTCAAACAAAATACAGCATCTCACTTATTAAGGACTCACTGTTGAGCTTTATTTTATTTTTTTTGACAGTTTCTCTTTCTTTTGATTTATTTATTTTCCTCCTTCTATTCTTTTGGATCCTCTGAGTCATTTTCAAGGTTTAGTGGCCAATCAAATTCAAACAGTTAGGGCCATTGCTTAGGAAAGTTTTAGGTAGACTGTATCTACAGCTTACAAAAGTTTTAGCCTTATTAATGAATGTCAACACAGACCATTTAAGAGCTGACGAGGGACAGCATCCAAATGATTTTACTTCTTTGTCATGGCCTTTCCTGTCCTGCTGTCCTGGGGTATTCCCCTCCTTTAGCCAGGTATCGCCTGTTTTCAGTCACCTATGAGAAGGAAGTTCTAGGCTAACATTCCTAACTAAGTAACAGTAGCTTTGACTTCTGTCTCTTTCATGGAAGGGGTAGAGAGGGAAAATTGAGAGGACGATATACTGGCTGCTGATGGTGAGGCACTAGGAAACATCTCTCAGTTTTTTAGCCTGAAGAGTCCAGACCTGGGTGGCCTTACTTGTTTCCTAGAAAGGGATCATCTTCCGTGATTCAGTTGAGGAAAAAAACAGACTTGAGTAAAAGCTTTTATAAAAGGTCTCTAGAAAAAGCAAAGGCTCACAACAATTATCTCAAAAATAAACTTTTATTTAAATGTACAGTTCATTAATATAAAATGTTGATTGACAGGTCATCAGGACTCTGCATTCTTACATGTACCTTTAGAATTCTGAAGATCCTGAGCATGATAATTTGGTTGTATGTGCCAGACTCCTGAGGCATTACATGCTTTTAAATCACATTGTAGTATCAAGTGACATTTAAAAAGAGCAAGATAGTTTTGTCAAAGCCAGTCATTTTGTTCAAAAAATCATTTTCCTCCTTGCATGTGTGTACACTGATAAATACCCAAGTCTCAGGGGTAGATTCCAGAACATCTAAGATCCAATCCTGGAGTTACAGCATCATTCAGTTACAAGCCACAGTTCTTCCTGTCTTTTTGGCCATGTTTCTCCTTACATGAAAGCCTTGAAACAAGATTAGCTGTGTTATAGCTTTTCTCCCAATATCTTACACATAAGAATGAAATTGCATGCCATAAATTCTTTTAGGGAATATTTATCTTTTTCTTTGCAGTCCAATAATTTACTTCTACTTCACTTGGATGGCCAAAGAAAATAATTCTGGAATGTCGAGCATCTTGAAGGCATAACACATAATTGAGTTGATCGTGCTGACCTGATATATAAGTGCTAGTGATAGACTTCCACTGCGCCACCATATTGGATGCCAGCCATCACTGGCATCTGAGAAACTGCTGAAGGATCCTAACATCCACAGCAAAGGGGACTCAGCAAACATGCAATGCAACATCCAACTCAATCTTTGTATCGTACTACATCCCCTTCTAAGAGAAGATGGCAGTAAGCACGCAGAATTTGGAATCACATATTATTTATAGCCTCAGGTTTTACATATGTAAAATGGAGGTATCTATTAGGGTTGCTGTGAAGAGCAAATAAGACTTGGGAGCGCTTACTTAGTACAAATGTAAGCATGTGGTAAGAATTTAAAGGAGATTTTAAGTGCTTTGGCAGGCATCTGAAGACTATGCAGGCTCCCAAATATTTGATTCCATGTCCTAGGAGGTAGTTAAAAGAACAGAGGTGGAAATATCCCAGCTATGTTTCTAGGGTTTAAAACCATGCCATCTTTTAAGCTTTCTTAACTATGCAAGGTGCTATCGCTCCCTAAATTTCAGACTTAGATCTCTTTAGACAGGTGTAGTGGAGAACACCAGGGTCAGTATCTAATGCATGTTACATTGTAAGTAAAGGTACCTGTGACTTTCATTGGTAAAGTCACTTACCAGTTCCTGTGTGTGACAGTAAGTGGAGACCTAGCATTGATGTGATATTCAGTAGTGACATCTGCCCTGAACATATTAGATGCCAGACAGTGTTCTGAGCTTTTTGTGTGCATCTCACTTAACTCTTACCGTGTCACAGTGAGACAGTCCCCATCATCTCTACTTTACACAGGGAATTAGTAACTTCCCAAGGTTCCACACACAAGGCTGACATAGAACTCTGTGCTGTTAACTACATTGCCTGCTGCTTCTAAACAGAACTACCTTGCCACCGATCTGACTTTTTCCTTAAGCACAGTGAAGAAAAAAGCCATTTTTGATATGCTATGCGGTAACCTGCAGAGCACAAACTCCCCACCCACAGCTGGTCTTACTCCTGCCTCAGTGTTCATGGATGGAAGGAGATTTACAGGAGAATACTGGGTAATTCACGGTCCTACTTTGTTCCTGTTTCTCAGACGAGCCAGGCTCAAAAATGTGTAAGAGACTCAGGAGACATGATAGAGAGACGGAACATCATTGTTACTATTTATTAGTAGCTTATTTATCCCTGGACCCCAAAGTTTCATATCTAGAGCTTCACTGGTAAAATGCATTCAGCTTTTCGTGTGTGAAGGGAGATATGAATGGGATATGCAAAGATGGCTCATATCCTTCACATGCAACTGTTTTGAGCTGCAAATCTTCCAGGCTGGATTTGAGAGACATAAGTTTGAAAAACGCCAGTGTTCCATTTTCAGATTTATTCCCTCCCTGTTTGGAAATAAGTACCTTTGAAGAGTTTTCTACTTATATGTATTCCTGAACTCTCATACTTTAGGTCCATGATATGGCTGAAGCATGGATGTGAAATTTTTAGTTTACCCCTCCAAAAATTATACTTGTCAGGATATTTACATGTAGTTTTAAAATAGTACGATTCTGGAAGAGAAGTCATTACAAGCCCCTTCTCGTGTTAAAGAATGTATAATATCAAAAATACCTAAAAATCTTTTATTTAAGAAAGTGGAATCGCTCGATGTGCCCTCCCCCTCTGGTGAGATGCTTAACAGACCACAGCAGGCAGTGCACCTCGGCCGGGGCTCAGTGTGCACACTCGGCCGGCAGCCACCAACAGAACATGCAGCAGCAGCAGTTAGTGCTGATGCAACTATTGCCACCGCCTCCCCACCTACGGGGCTTGCAGAATATATAATACCACAGGGGATTATATATATGTGGTTTTTAGGTACTTCCTCATTACCCACAATGAGGGAAGCTTCTTTCTACTTTTTGCTAGTTGCTACTCCTACTTGTTAAGAGTTGGATGTATCAGACCCTTTTGAGAAATGTCTATGTCACAAGTACATTCAGGATAAAACAATTATGAAATGGAAAGGCTCAGATTTGGGGATCAAGATTAGCAGGCTGTAGTCATTGTACTTGAACTTAAATCAGCAAAAGCATATCTGTTTTTTGCAAGTTTTTGCCACCATCGAAAGCCAAAACTATAGTTTTCATTTGGATTTATAATAACTGTTTTACTAGGGTAAGATTTCACTAGTAAGAATTGTAGGAAGTTATTTGAATTAGGTTACAGAATATGAGAGTTAAGTGACCCCTAGAATCTTTAGGTTTGCACTGAAGATTGCTAAAAGGTAGACTTGAAGTAGGTCTCCCATTTCTACAGCGTTCTGAAGAGTTAGTCTTTTAATACCCTATAGTTTGTTATTTAAAGGTTGGCTTCTCATTTTTGAAAAGAGCTATTTGACTTCCACAGATAGAAGGAACAGAAGCAAATGCCAAAGTTGAAGCCTCAGTTATTATTATTTTTGGGCTTGTATTCATCAAGAACTAAAGAGGAAGAGATACCAAGGCTTCAAAACACCTATTAGAATGTTTTAAGGGAGCCAGCTGAACAACAAGGACTATTTTTGCCAAATACGTAGCTTGCAAAGGGCATTTAAAAATTTGGACAGTGGAACTTGGTTGGATTTCTTTACTGGAGGCCACAAATCTGTTTATTCATCATCTATCAATCCTTGTGGCAATTCCTAAAATTTCTGGAGGGTCCACTTTCAGTCACTTTGTGTGATAGGCTCATCCAACTCCAAATATTCTCCTTTAGTGTGTGCAAACCTTCATGTTTTACCTCCTAATTATCTTCTACAGTAAACTCCCGAAACACAGCAGACTTAGCCCAACACATTTCACATAGAATTAAAGTTCTTGTTTGGGTGATAAAGTCTAGGGCTCTCGTCATTCATGCACTATTATTACAAGCCGTATTGACTAGCAGTTTAGTCATATACCTATATTAATTTTTTACTTTTTAAATTTTTTTTAGGGTCTCACCATGTTTCCCAGACTGGTCTCAAACTCCTGCCTTGGCCTCTGAAAGTGCTGAGATTATAGGTGTGAGCCACTGTGCTAGGCCTTGCAATATAACTATTCTTATCTCAATAGAAATACCGAGTTACTTTGTTTCTTTAAATGAGTTTATACCTCTTCAGTTAGGTACAATGAGTTGTACCTTGGCTTCTTACTGGGGAGGACCAGGTAAAAAAATGAGATGTTTTAGACTCTTTGAGGGTTGGAAATTTGTACCCAGAACCTGAAAGATCATACCGGGGACAGGAATTCAAAAGATGATGGTGATAATGAAGAAGAATAATGCTTTATTTGCCAAAACAAACTTTGGGCCTTATGATTAATTAATACCGTATAATCCTTATAATGGGGAAAGCACTAGTATCAAACTTTAAGCTTCTAAAAGGGAATTTGGTATTACTCCAGGTAAAAAAAAAAATCTGTGTTTTTTGTACCATAACAGGGTCAGAGCAGCAGCCAGACTCTGGAATGGCTTTCAGAGTTCATGATGAATACTAACCTACTTACCAAATAGGCACTTGAGCTACTCCCTGTCAGCAGGCCACATCCTGTTCCGTGTGATGACTAAATGTAAGGTAAGAACAAGGTGGAGAGCAGACAGCTCTATATTCACGACTGCGTGCTTTTCCTTCTACATGCTTGACCTCCATACCTCCCATGAAAAAAAGGTCCAAGGCTATCTCTACTTTTTCATTCAATGGACCAAAATCACAAGGGGGCATGCCTTCAGGCGACAGAATCAACTTCCCCCATCTAGTAATATTGATTTCCTTGCTTAAGCCACAAGCAAGATGTTAACTGCCTTATATTACATAAGCAGATGAAATATGAGTCATCCACTGATGCATCTTCTCTTCCTCCTGTTGCTACTGTGTGGGTCAGTCACGCGATCCAGAGGAATTGCTGTACCTTCCACAGTCTACTCCACACTGCGCTCGGGATGCACAGCATCCATCCGGTGCTTCAAGTCTTGTGTCTTCCCTCGCTTCCAGCCTTCGTGAGACTTCAGAGAAAGTCATGGCCAACCTAAAGGAAAATTCAAACTCCTCATCTGCTCTTCATACTGTAAGTTCCAGAAATTGTCCATAGTAAGAATCTGCCCTATGCCAGCCAGGATAATAATTTAAGTGATATTACAAGTATAGTCTTCATGAAGTCACATTAAAACAGAAATTTTAAGCTTTAGTTTACATCAGTATCGCCTGAAGGGCTTATGAAAGCAGGTTTCAGCCCTACCCCCAGAGTTTCTGATTCAGTAGATCTGGGATGGGGCAGAGAACTTGCATTTCTAACACATTCTCAGGTGATGCAGGTGCTTCTGTTCCCACTACCACACTGAGAACCCTGCCTTAGATTGTTCAAGAATGGCATTGCTTGCTATCCTCCTTGGCCATCTTCACAGTAAGATAGTCTAGACTTTTATAAGAAGAAAGCCCTTATCCATGCCTTAGAAGGCACTTGTCCTTGATCTAACTTTGGAAAATTACCGATTCATATACAATACATACGATAACTTCATTAACACTAAGATCTGATTAAAAAGAAAATTTTATTCCTCCACTAACATGGAAAACAGAGACTTAACTATAAGAAGCAGAATTCATAGAAATCTTGGTACATGTTTTTTGATTAGGAAACAAGCTAATGAGAAAAGAAACTCCTCTAAGCAAGAGAATTCTAGGTACAGACTAAGCCAGCTTCTTTTACACAGTAAGAAATATTTCTGGAGCAAATGTTAAATAGCACTTCATTTTTCAGCTAGTACTTCGGTGTAAGAGAAACTAGCCCAGTTACAGGCTTAGTTAGTTATACAACATCAAGAACTATACCTCACATATTTAGTTAGAACCCTTGATACTACTCAGGCTAGGAGTTTATCCTAGAGGAACAGGCACAAACCATGGTTAAGCTGCTTGGTTTAATTTTTGAGTACTTGAAAAAAAATGTACAGTAGTTTGAACACTCAGTCTTTGCAAACCTCCACTGAGGTCAAAGATTTCATTCATACGTACAAAATTAGTTTACAAATTTTTTTTGGCAATTTCATCTTAGTAACCCGTTTTATCCTATTGCCATTGTCCCAACCATTGAAAAAGTTTACAATAATTTACATAGAAATATTTTCAAAGTGCTTAAGAATAGTGATTGTTCTCTGGGATATTTACAGAGGGCCTATACAACGTATGTACAGGTGGTATACACTACAGCACAAGTTTCATTGCTGGAATATGGCTTTCTAGGGAAAGTGCATATTTGGCCAGAGGTGGCAATACTGTCTAGAAATTCAAGGGTTACGGATACTTGGTAACCACATCCAAAGCTGAAGTAGAATGTGGACAATATTTACAAAAGTAATGTAAAAATGGTCAAGTACACAAGCTTGATCCACGCAAAGGTATCTTGATGTTCTTCCAGACGAGGGGAAGAAAGAGACTTCAGCTGCTGACTCTGTTACCATTCCGACGGGGTTATTACAGGTTTAGACCTCAAAGGTCAAGACTTGTCTCAGAAGTCAAGCTAGATCATCATCTGTGCTTACAACTGATATCTGCGGAAAAGAAGAAGTATGGAATAAGCTTGGTGATTGCTCACTCATGGCATCTCTAGTCTTTAAAATGGACCTTGCTTTTGAGTCGGTCATTCAGACACAGAGTGCTCAGAAGAAAAGTCAGATACAAAAGATTAACAAGTTGTAACACTCATGCATTTAACCTGAATTCAACTGTACCTGCTTGGCAGTGAGTTCGGACAGTGTGACTGATTTCTGCCTGTAAGTGTTGGAGAAAAATGTGAAAAGCTATATGCATGTCAATAACTGACCACTGTTCCGTGTTTCACCAGAGCTTGAGAGGGGAGTGGTGAATACTTGTTTTCTTCAGCCTGTTCCCTATGTGAAGGCCAAACACTACACTTGGGTTTCATCTGAAGAACAAGTGATGACTACCGCTGGAAGAAAAGCTAGCTATGGTAAGTGTGATGTGATACTATTTAAAGCACAGCATATAGTAATTTTGGCTATGTGAATCTTACTCAATACACCATCGACTTTAAGCCAACTTCCCTATATATGATATGCTAATTTACTTTCAGATATCCAGTAGGCAATGGATTGAATAGATAAAGAGCTATTTGGTTCATGCTAATATTTACATGTTATTTCAATAAGCAAAAATATCTTCATATAGTGGTGACCTTAAGTCGTCCCACTTGCTATTGGATAACGGTTAGATGCTGATCAACTGACTGACTTATGTTCTAACAGGCTACACTGCCTAATATCCAGGTAGCAGATGAGGCGTTTGGTGACTCCATCATCCTAATGGCTCTCTCTAGCCCAGGTCTCCTTTCTGAAACGTCTGACTTCAAGCCATGGTGTATAAAGACCCAAAGCTGACTTACTGCTGGGTACGTGTGTCCAACAGAAGCACTGTGTCTACCAATGTCTATGGAGAGGTCCTCTTCAGTGGTTTTCAAGTATACAGGATTGTCAAAGTTCATGCTTTTCATATTCTTGTGTTGCCAATTCCGCCACATCAAGTAGCCACCTACTGCTGCCATCACTAAGAGCACTGGAAAAAAAATCAGACAGTAGGTAAGTGAGCTAAGTCTGGTATTGGAACATACAAGAAAGGTAATAATGTTCAGGAATCCATAATAATTGACATTAGTAAAAATGTCATGTTTTATTGAGCTAGGTTAATTAGAAGTTGGAATTAACATGGGCCAGCAGCTTGAAACAAGTTCAGCCCAGAGGTAGTTCTGTGCTCTGCAGCTGGGATAGCCACATCCATTCAGGCAATGCAGAGTCCTGGGTCCCACCTTAGGCAGACCAAATTAAAGTTGCAGAATATTCTGGAGCGCTATTCAGGTGGTCCTGCTGTGTTAGCTAAGCTTAGAATCTAGTAATTTGGACAAAGCGGCTATTATAGCAAAGTCCTTAGTTTTAGAGGCCCTTTTCCCTAGGTTTGAAAATTCTTAACTGCTTTTAATTTACCCTCAACAAGTCCTATAACTCTTTAAGAAAGCATTTAAGCATTTGTTCATCTCCTCTGTATGAAGTATTACACGCATTTCAAAGGGGAACAGAACCGTACACTAGTTAAAGGGACTTATTATAAAAGGGGATAAGCCAGGCTAACAGTGCTGAAGTGGAAAGCAGTAAGTACCTTTCATTGACTGTTGAACATTTATCATGCCAATAACTGTGTCAAGGGCACAACTGAAGAGGCAGATAGGAGCCTTAATTTACTGTACCATGTCGGGGAGAAAGTGGATGAAATTCAGTGTCACAGTGCTATTACAGCATAAAGGGCCAGGAAAGGGGTAGCTGCAGATGAACAAAAAATGTTCATCTGTTTCTAAGAAGTTCTTGAATCCATATGTATAGGAAATCTACTTACAGAGAGGAAGAATGGCCCATGCAGCAGAAGTCCCTTTTGGGGGAACACTGACTTCTGAGACTGCTGTGGTCACATTGATCCCTACAGAGGAATAAAAGGAATCAGTTTGGAAGGGGCTGTATTCAGACTTAGAAATTAACCCATCAGGTAAGGACCCAAAACCTATGCATCCAATATTGTTGTTTAGTAGCTACTACAAGTGAATACCAGGAACAACTCTGGCCTAGAAGTATTTGAGTCACATGCTGTAATAGCCCTTTCCCTGACAGCTCTCTATTAGAAACCTTAATGGTCAGTCAGGATAAGATATGCAAGTTTTAAGTCTTTGGAGTTTAAATATAGGTTACCAATTGGGGCAGAACTAGTAGTTAAAGGCTGCATTAATTATTTAAGTCATAGATACAATAAGTGTAGCTGTTAGTTGAGATTAACAGTTCGCAGTACTGAACTCAATACCTCCAGGAACTAGTCCACTAGTTGGTGAAATTTCTGTTGTGTTTGTATCTTTTGTCTCACTGTAAGTCACAGTAGTAGCAGTACCTGAGTTATAAAAACCAAGAACCTGGTTAATGCCAAGGTTCCAGAATGGCTGGCTGTTTTGTCCAGACAAGCCATACAATAGGTTATTTTAAAACTAGGTAAAAGAAGATTACTGGCAAGATGGCCAAATAGGAAGAGCTCCTGTGCGCAGCTCCCAGTGAGAGCGAAGAGGAAGGTGGGTGATCTCCGCATTTCCAACTGAGGTATGTGGCTCATCTCACTGGGACTGGTTAGACAGTGGGTGCAGCCCAAGGAGGGTGAGCCAAAGCAGGGTAGGGCACTGCCTAACCCGGGAAGTGCAAGGGGCTGAGGATCTCCTGTTCCTTGTGAAGGTAAGCCATTAGGAACTTTTCCCATGGTCTTCACAACCTGCACACCAGGAGATTCCCTCTGGTGCCTACAACACCAGTGCCCTGGGTTTCCAGCACAAAACTGGGCAGCCGTTTGGTGTTTTCCCAAACTAGCTGCATTTTTTTTTAACCTCCAATGGTACAGGGAATGCCGGAGACACAGAACTATTAACTTTCCTGAGAAAGGGGGGCTGAAACCAGGGAGCCAAGTGATCTGGCTCAGCAGGTCCCACCCCCATGAAGACCAGCAAGCTAAGATCCACTGGCTCGAAATTCTGGTAGCCAGCACAGCAGTCGGCTTGACCTGGGTTGTTTTGGCTCAGTGAAGGGGAGGGGCGTCTGCCATTGCTGAAGCTCAGGTAGGCAGTTTTTTTTTTTTTTTTTGAGACGGAGTTTCGCTCTTGTTGCCCAGGCTGGAGTGCAATGGCGCAATCTCGGCTCACCGCAACCTCCGCCTCCTGGNGCCTCCTGGGTTCAGGCAATTCTCCTGCCTCAGCCTCCTGAGTAGCTGGGATTA
This sequence comes from Cebus imitator, assembly GCF_001604975.1. Classification (NCBI taxonomy): domain Eukaryota; kingdom Metazoa; phylum Chordata; class Mammalia; order Primates; family Cebidae; genus Cebus; species Cebus imitator. The sequence goes on along the minus strand of NW_016107542.1, from coordinate 1,096,263 downwards.
CAGGCATGTACCACCATGCCCAGCTGATTTTTTGTATTTTTAGTAGAGACACGGTTTCACCATGTTGACCAGGATGGTCTCGATCTCTTGACCTCGTGATCCACCCGCCTCGGTCTCCCAAAGTGCTGGGATTACAGGCGTGAGCCACCGCGCCCGGCCAGGTAGGCAGTTTTAACCTCGCCTGTGTAAACAAACTCACGGGGAAGTTTTCACAGCGATTGGGAAGAGCCCATGACAACTCAGCAAGGCCTCTGCAAGCAGACTATGTCACCAGACTCCCTCCTTGCTGGGCAGGGCATCTCTGAAAAAAGGCAGCAGCCCATCAAGGACTTCTAAGGGCCCCACCTTCCTGACAAAGAGCACCTGGGAAAAGGGGCAGTTGTAGGTATAGCTTCAGCAGACTTAAACGTCCCTGCCTGGCTGTTCTGAAGGGAACAGTGGATCTCCCAGCACAGCATTCGAGCTCTGATAAGGGACAGAATGCCTCCTCAAGGGGCTCCTTGACCCCAGTGGATCCCGACTGGGAGACATCTCCCAGCAGAGGCTAACAGACACCTCATACAGGAGACCTCTGGCTGGCATCTGCTGGGACCCAGCTACAGGCAGCAGTCTTTGCTGTTCTGCAGCCCTCGCTGGTGATTCTCAGGCAAGCAGGGTCTGGAGTGAACCACCAGCAGACCTGCAGCAGAGGGGCTTGACTGTTAGCTTTCTGTTTGTTAGTTTTCCTTCTAACAAAGAAATAGTTTCAACATCAACCGAAAGGATGTCCACTCAGAGACCCCTTCCAAAGGTCACCAACGTCAAAGACCAAAGGTAGATAAACCCTGCAAAAAGTCCGAAAACTACAAAAACCAGAATGACTCTCTCCTCCAATGGATCACAAGCAAGGGAACAAAACTGGACGAAAAATGAGTATGACAAATTAACCAGAGCAGGCTTCAGAAGGTGGGTAATAACAAACTTCTCCAAGCTAAAGGAGCATGTACTAACCCAATGCAAGGAAACTAAGACCCTTCAAAAAAAGGTGAGACGAAACGCTAACTAGAATAGCCAGCATAGAGAACAACAGAGAGGACCTCATGCAGCTGAAAACCACAGTATGAGAACTTTGTAAAGCATACACAAGTTTCAATAGCCAAATCTATCAAGAAGAAGAAAGGATATCAGAGATTGAAGATCAACTCAATAAAATAAAGTCTCCAAGAAATATGGGATTATGTGAAAACAGCAAATCTACATTTCATCGGTGTACCTGAAAGTGACGGGGACAATGAAACCAAGCTGGAAAACACTCTTCAGGATATTATCCAGGAGAACTCCCCCAGCCCAGCAAAGCAGGCCAACACTCACATTCAGGAAATACACAGAACACCATAAAGATACTCCTTGAGAAGAGCAACCACAAGACAGAATCATCACATTCACCAGGGTTGAAATGAAGGAAAAATGTTAAAGGCAGCCAGAGAGAAAGGTCAGGTTACCTACAAAGGGAAACCTATCAGACTCACAGCAAATCTCTTGGCAGAAACTCTACAAGCAGGAAGAGAGTGGGGGCCAATATTCAAAATCCTTAAAAGAATTTTCAACTCAGGATTTCATATCCAGTGAAACTAAGCTTCATAAACCAAGGAGAAATAAAATCCTTTATGGACAAGCAACTGCTGATAGATTTTGTCATCATCAGGCCTGGTTTACAAGAAGTCCTGAAAGAAGCACTAAACATGGAAAGGAACAACCAGAACCAGCCACTGCAAAAACATACCAAATTGTAAAGACCATCAACACTACGAAGAAACTGCATCAATGAACAAGCAAAACCATAGGCTAGCATCAAAATGGGAGGATCAAATTCACACATAAAAACATTAACCTTAAATGTTAATATTGTTATGTGTGAATTTAAATGTAAATGGGCTAAATGCCCCAATTAAAAGACACAGACTGGCAAATTAGATAGAGTGAAGATCCATTGGTGTGCTGTATTCCAGAGATCCATCTCACGTGTAAAGGCACACATAGGTTCAAAATTAAAGGGATGGAGGAAGATTTACCAAGCAAATGGAGAGCAAAAAAAAGCAGGGGTCACGATCCTAGTCTCTGCTAAAACAGACTTTAAAGCAACAACAATCAAAAGAGACAAAGAAGGGCATGACATAATGGTAAAAGGATGAATGCATCAAGAAGAGCTAAGTATCCTAAACATATACACTCCCAATACAGGAAGACTCAGATAAATAAAGCAAGTTCTTAAAGACCTAAAAAGAGACTTAGATTCCCACACAGTATTAATGGGAGACTTTAACACCCCATTCCAGTTTTAGACCGAGACAGAAAATTAACAAGAATGTACAGAGCTGAACTGAGCTCTGGACTAAGCGGACCTAATAGAAATCACCTCAAATCCACAGAATATACATTCTTCTCAGCACCACATCACACTTATTCTAAAACTGACCACATAATTGGAAGTAAAACACTCCTCAGCCAGTACAAAAGAACAGAAATCATAACAGTCTCTCAGACCACAGTTCAATCAAATTAGAAAACTGCACAAATACATGAAAACTAAACAACCTGCTCCTGAATGACTACTGGATAAATAACGAAATGAAGGCAGAAATAAAGATGTTCTATGAAACCAGTGAAAATGAAGACACAATGTACCAGAATCTCTGGGACAATTTAAAGCAGTGTGAAGAGGGAAATTTATAGCACCAAATGCCCACAAGAGAAACCAAGAAAGATCTAAAATCGACACACTAACATCACGATTAAAAAACCAGAGGAGCAAGAGCAAACAAATTCAAAGGCTAGCAGAAGACATTAAGTAACTAAGATCAGAGTAGAGCTGAAGGAGGGACACCAAAAACCCTTCAAAAAAATCAATAAATCCAGGAGCTGGTTTTTTGAAAAGATCAACAAAATAGATACACCGCTAGGCAGACTAATAAAGAAAAGAGAGAAAAATCAAACAGATGCAATAAAAAATGATAAAGGGGATATCACCACTGATCCCACAGAAATACAAACTACCATCGGAGAATACTATAAATACTCTATGCAAATAAACCAGAAAGTCTAGAAGAAATGGATAAATTCCTGGACACTTACACCCTCCCAACACTACCCCAGGAAGAAGTCATTAGACCGCTAACAAGGTCTGAAGTTGAGGGAGCAATTAATAGCCTACCAATCAAAAAAGTCCAGGACCAGATGGGTTCACAGCCAAATTCTACCAGAGGTACAAAGAGGGGCTGGTACCATTTCTTCTGAAACTATTCCAAACAATAGTAAAAGAAGGAATCCTCCCTAACTCGTTTTATAAGATCAGCATCATCCTGATACCAAACCCTGGTAGAGACACAACCACCAAAGAAAATTTCAGGCCAATATCCATGAAGAACATTGATGCGAAAATCCCCAATAAAATCCTGGCAGGTCAAATCCAACAGCACACCAAAAAGCTTATCCATCACAATCTAATCAGCTTCATCCCTGCGATGTAAGGCTGCTTCAACATATGCAAATAAACGCAATCCATTGCATAAACAGAACCAAAGCCAAAAACCACGATTTTCTCAATAGATGCAGAGAAGGCCTTTGACAAAATTCAACAGCCCTTCATGCTAAAAACTCTCAATAAACTGGGTATCAATGGAACATATCTCAAAATAATAAGAGCTAGTTATGTCAAACCCATAGCCAATATCATACTGAGTAGGCAAAAACTGGAAGCATTCCCTTTGAAAACTGGCCAAGACAAGGGTGTCTTCTCTCACCACTCCTATTCAAAACAATATTGGAAGTTCTGGCCAGGGCAATCAGGCAAGAAAAGGAAAGGATATTCAATTAGGAAAAGAGGAAGTCAAATCGTCTCTATTTGCAGATGACATGACTGTATATTTAGAAGACCCCATCATGTCAGCCCCCCATCTCCTTAAGCTGATAACCAACTTCAGCAAAGTCTCAGGATACAAAATCAATGTGCAGAAATCACAAGCATTCCTATAAACCAATAACAGATAAACAGAGAGCCAAATCAATAAAATACCTAGGAACACAGTTGTTTTCACAACTGTAGTCACATCCTTATTCACAACAAGGGATGTGAAGGACTTCTTTAAGGAGAACTACAAACCACTGCTCAAGGAAATGAGACAGGACACAAACAGATGAAAAAATATTCCATGCCCATGATTAGGAAGAATCAATATTGTGAAAATGGCCATACTGACCAAAGTAGTTTATACATTCAATGCTATCCCCATCAAGCTACCACTGACTTTCTTCACAGAATTGGAAAAAAACACCTTAAACTTCATATGGAACCAAAGAAGAGTCTGCACAGCCAAGACAATCTTAAGCAAAAACAACAAAGCTGCAGGCATCACCTACCTGATTTCAAACTATACTACAAGTCTACAGTAATCAAAATAGCATGGCACTGGTACCAAAACAGAGATATAGACCACTGGAACAGAATAGAGGCCTCACATCTACAACCATCTGATCTTTGACAAGCCTGATAAAAACAAGCAATGGGGAAAAGATACCCTATTTAATAAATGGTGTTGGGAAAACTGGCTAGCCATATGCAGAAAGCTAAAACTGGATCCCTTCCTTACACCTTAAACTAAATTTAACTTCAGATGGATTAAAGATCTAAACATAAGACCTTACACCATAAAAACCCTGGAAGAAACCCTAGGCAATACCATTAGGGACATAGTCATAGGCAAAGACCTCATGACTGAAACACCAAAGCAATGGCAACAATCCAAAAGAGACAAATGGGATGTAATTAAACTAAAGAGCTTATACACAGCAAAAGAAACTATCATTAGAGTGAACCGACAACCAACAGAATGGGAAAATATTTTTGAATCTACCCATCTGACAAAGGGCTAATTATTTAGAATCTACAAAGAACTTAAATTTACAAGAAAAAAACAACCCCATCAAAAAGTGGCAAAGGATATGAACAGACATTTCTGAAAAGAAGACATTATGCAGCAACAAACATGGAAAAAAGCCCATCTTCACTGGTTATTAGAAAAATGCAAATCAAAACAACATTGACATATCATCTCATGCCAGTTAGAATGGCAATCATTAAAAAGTCAGGAGGCAACAGCTGCTAGAGAGGATGTGGAGAAATAGGAACACTTTTACACTATTGGTGGGAGTGTAAATTAGTTCAACCACTATGTAAGACAGTGTGGCAATTCCTCAACAATCTAGATCTATAAATGCCATTTGACCCAGCAATTCCATGACTGGGTATATACCCAAATGATTATAAATCATTCTATTATAAAGACACATGCACACCTATGTTTATCATGGCACTCTTCACAATAGCAAAGACTTGGAACCACCCTAACGCCCATCAATGATAGACTGGGTAAAGAAACTGTGGCACTTATACGCCGTGGAATACTATGCAGCCATAAAAAAGATGAGTTCATGTCCTTTGCAGAGACATGGATAAAACTGGAAACCAATGGTTGGGGGGTTAGGGGGGTGGGTGGGTGGAGGGAAGTGGAAACCATCAATCTCAGCAAACTGACACGAACAAAAAACCAAACATTGCATGTTCTCACACATAACTGGGTGTTGAACAATGAGAACACATGGACACAGGGAGGGGAACATCACACACTGAGATCTGTTGGGGGGTGGGGACTAGGGGAGGGATAGCATTAGGAGAAGTACCTAACATAGATGATGGGGTGATAGATGCAGCACAGCACCATGGTGCATGTAAACCTATGTAACAAACCTGCACGTTCTGCACATGTATCCCAGAACTTAAAGTATAATAAAAAAGGAAAAAAACCAGGTAAAACAGACAAACTACTGCTGAACGAAGTTGTACAGCTGATGTGTGAAAATTGAAATAGCAGTCCTCATGCAAAAAAGAGATACATGAAACTTTGCGAAGAGCAGTGTTTGGAATTTGACAATCCAAAATGATGGACAACCATATTTATCCCTCTAAACGACATCCCATGTTCCTGGAAACTACAAGAAATGTTCTCAAGATGCTCTGGTATACCGGACTGTCTTGCAACTAACTTCTTGGTAAACTGAGATAATCCCTGCTGTGACCATGAATTAAGCTAATAAAAACCTCACCAACCTCATCATATGAGCTCCTTGATCACACAAACAAGTTTAATTTGCCACTTAATCAAAAGGTAAGAACAGAAAACTAAATGCAAACGTGGTTGAAGTGTTATTTTAGGGTAGCATCACCCACTGAGGCAATGAGGTCTCCTGGAAGCACAGCCTTCCTGAAGCATAATGTCTGCTCCCTCTTTTGTGGAAAAATGTTAAGACCTCATTTAATTACCTGCATGTTGGCTAGCTCAGTGCTGTTATGGGACTAATTGGTACAAATTAGTATAAGGTATATTGACACTTTAGTCTCCTATAAACTCATTTCATGTTGAAATGCGTTAGTCAGTTCTAAAGAAATGCCATAGTAAGCTGGCATACAACAATAGAATCTTCTCAAATCTATTCAAATAATCAGTTAAAACAGAATTCTTAAAAATTCAAGCTACTTGGTATAGTTGGTGTCTTAATCATATTGCTTGTTGTATGTTTTACTTGTGGTTGAAACACAAAAAGCCTTACTTTGGCAGTCTCGGCCATTTTCCTCTAGATTGTACCCACTGGGACAGGAACAGGTATATTTTGGAGAGTGATCATTAATCTGTGGTGCTGGCAGGCATAGGTATTCACATCCTCCATTCTCCATGTCTTCTTTACACCAATTTTTACCTAGTCAGGAAAAAAACAATACCATTAAAATGGGTATTCCAGTGGCTAGTATATATAAAGCTTTGTTCTACATGTGGAAGACCTGAGTCCTTGCCCCCAAGAGCTTGTCTGTTCTGTCAATCCTCCAAATGAGAGCAATAGCAAGGAAGAATAAGTATAAAGGTATAGGCAGAATGCTCTAAGGACACCAGATTCAAAGCGACCTCTTGGAGATAGACTGTGAAAGTTCTGTCGTTAAGAGATAGGTGTCAAAAAAGGAGGTGGGGAAGGGAGGTGTGGGACCAGGACTGGCTCTTACTATTGGCCCAAGGCTTAGCATGAAGGCTCAGAAGAAGGAGACTAGGTATGTTCTCCTGGTTTTCTCTTGACTTGCTCCAACAAAGTGGAAGGAAACTCAGCCTTAAAAAGGTTTTTAGGTTTTATTTAGATAGAACCAGCCAAGTGTTTTCAGCAGGAGACAATATAGCCTGATGTGTTTGAGAAGCTACAAAATCCTGTATCACGTGTGTCACGGGGGAAAACAGGTGTTATGATCTGAATTGTGTTCCTCCCTAAGATTCATTCTGAAGTCTTTCTACCTCAGAATATTACCTTATTTGGACAGGATATTTGCAGAGGTGATCAAGTTAAAATGAGGTCACTAAGGTGGGCTGTAATTTAACATAACTGGTAGTACAGCTCATGCCGGGGTAGGCAGATTACTCGAGGTCAGGAGTTCAAGACCAGTCTGGCCAACATGGTGAAACCTCATCTCTAGCAAAAATACAAAAATTAGCTAGGCATGGTGGCTCACTCCTGTAGTCCCAGCTACTCGGGAGGCTGAGGCACAAGAATTGCTTGAACACAGGAGGTGGAGGTTGCAGTGAGCCAAGATTGTGCCACTGCACTGCAGCCTGGGTGACAGAACAAGACTCGGTCTCAAAAAACAAAAGGAACTCTGGACACAAGCATATACAGAGGAAAGATGGTGTGAAGAGACACAGTGGGAAGAGCACCATCAACAAACCAAGAAAAGCAGCTTGGAGCAGACCCTTCCCTCACAGCCCTCGGGGGGCACCAACCCGGCTGGCACCTTAATTTCAGACGTCTGCCCTCCAGAACTTCGAGACAATACATTTCTGTTGTTTAAGGCAGTTTGTGGTACTTTGTTGCAACAATCCTAGCAAACTAACAGTAGAGAAAGTTTGTAGCACAAAAGCTACTTTGGAGGTTACTGAAAAAGTCTTAGCAAGAGGGGCTTAAGGCCAAGGGGACACGGATAAAACAGGAATAAAAGCTCTGACACTTGAGGCTTGGGAGGAAGCTAGGAGCTGAAGTTGAGAAGCCATTTCTCTAAGACAGCAGAGATAAAAAAGATAATGTGTGAAACGTTTGAGGTAGGATACAGCAGGGCAAAAGTTCCCTTTTAAAGAATGCTGAGTTGCCAAGAGCAACTGACATCCAGCAGGTTCTGTGTCATGCTGCTTCCCTTAAAGTGGTTATTAAGGACAGTTTCTCCACGGTACCTGGTGGCTGTACAAGTTCATGATAGACAATGATGTCTTGGGCATCGTTAAGGTTGTTGACTAGAGTGGCTAGCTCTGATCCAGTGAATTTGTTGGCACCATAGACCGCTTCATTTTCCCCATCTATCCAGTAGACACGATCCTGAAACAGAACCCCTCAATTAGCATGTACATCCAGGATTAACACAAGTCCATTTCTAAGGTCATCATCATTTACTTCCCATTTAATGGACCATGTTTATTGAATGCTGATCTGGGACACTAGATATAAAACTGTAAAAGAATCAAGTTTAGGTTAGAAGTACTTCTGGGAATTAGTGTCCAATTCGTACCAGGTTTTAAGTAAAGGCAGTTTCTCAAGCCATGCTCAGCTGCTCTTCCCTCTTCCCCATGTGCCTTTTATTTTTCCTCAAAGTGCTACAGTAGCTCAAAGGTACACACTTCGATGTGAGACACATCTTACCTCAAATATTGTTAGTGCAAGAGGATGAGCTAGGAACTCCAGAGACTTTAGTACTATCCTACGATCTTGGCCATTCAAGTCCACGCTGGATAACATGTGCAACTTAGAATCAAGCCAATAGAGGCGGCTTTTTATAAGGTCTAGGTAGGAAAAGAATTGTCGTTACATGATAAGCCACTACTGCTCTGGCTTCCATTTAAAGTGTCTAATGAATTAGTATTCTACTTTCATGGTTCTTTCTGAACAGGGGTCCCACAAACCTTGAGAAGCAGCATAGAGAATCTGTATCCACATTCATTTTTGGGGACTGATGGGATACCTGAGATTCTCAAACTAAATGACTTAAGAAATGTTACTCACATTACAGCAAATACTAAAAGAGGCTAGCATTTCTCCTCCCAAAAGCCAGAAGAAAACTGTTAAAAGCCTGCAGTTCAGGAAATGCTAAGGCACTCGTGCCAGGAATACTTGGTATCGTGTGCCCAGGACCCAAGATTCACTGAATCTGTGTCACATATTAGGCCCAACTGGACAACAGGCCAGTAATTATTGAATGCATAATTTGCTAATCCACTGTTTTACTTGTGTTGTTCAGATACTCCATCAAAAATTCCTGCTAGAATTTAGACGGAAACAGTAGACACATCTGCTAGTCCAGAATTCACCATGGAGATAAATGGAAACACTATGAAGCTGGCTGAGTGGGGGGTCAAGGAGGAAGAACATACATACCCAGTGTAATTCCGTTAGGCCACTGGATGTCCACTGTCACCAGCGGACGTCTATCAAATCCATTCATTCCTGCTTTTTCTATTTTAGCTGGTTCACCCCAGTCTGACCAGTAAACAAAGCTGTGAAGAATTAAATGAGAAATTAGCCCCAGTGGTTTCGAAGGAATAAAGTTGTAGCTTGAAACAAAAGTTTGAACAGAAAACTCAAGGGAATCTCTAGTGACAAACAGTAACATTTAAGGGTCTCAATTATGTTCCAGGGAAGTAAAATTGAACATTAAGAATCTACAAGCTCATTATTAACTGTAATAATCTATGTTTATCTGACATTTAAATTCCAGCCCAAAGTCACAAGGTTATGCTTCCTTTCTAAAGGGTCGGTTCTTTCAGAGGAGTGAAAGACAAATATCCTTTAAATTTCACAGCAGGCTGGCTGACTGAGCTCTGTGAGGCTGCATGGGAGCCAGCTGTGATGACTACAGCCTTACTCAACTTCCTAAGCTGCTCTTCTAACCCAGCAAAGTATTCAGTCAAAAATTAAAAATCACTTGCATAGAAAGTGAGTGGGCAAAAGGGTCCGGATACAGCTTTTAGTACACATCAAATCAGGAATGTTAATTCATTAATGTCAACCAGCAGTCAGTCATACGAGAGTCAGATAGAGAGGACATGTCATATAAATAAGGCTGTCCCAGGGTCACTCAACTGGGGCACCACTGATATCCTGAATTCTAATTTCCAATTCTAATTCTTTGTTGTGGAGGGCTGATAAACCTTGAGATTTTAGTACTAATTCAGGTATGAGAAACCTCCTGATTTACACAGATACCATCCAAAAGGCTACATGATGGAAAACATAGACCACAAACCCAGAAAGTGGATCCACAGCTATGGAGGCAGGCTCTCGCAAGTCAGAGTTAAACAGGAACTTCCTCTTGGTTCCATCTAGGGTAGCTACTGAAATAGTCTTAGAAGCCGCATCAGTCCAGTAGATGGTCTTGTACACCCAATCAACAGCAATGGCTGCAGGATTATAGACATTGTCGATCATTTTAACATGTCTACCAACCTTGTCATCAATTGAGGCACTGAAACAGAATAGGTCACAAGAAATTTAAGAGTTTGACACCATGAGAGCATGGAGAATGGACTTTCTGCTTACAAAATGGTCAATGAATTAACACCGTAGCTCACCACTCAAATTATTTAACCATGCTGCTTACTGATGCTAAATTAATAATGCTGTAGATTATCTAGTTGCTGGTATGTATTCTATATACAACAACAATAAATTTCTAAGTGAAGCTATTTGTTCAGTATCCATCATCTGAGTTGCTATCGTTCCCATTAAGAAAAGGCTGTACTACCATTTCGATTTGTAGCAGCAATGAATAGTTCTCAATTAACTGTGGAGAACAGGGAGAAAATATAAAAAACATGAAAGATGTCATCTTTTTTTACTTCATAGACAATTGTTAGTTTCTAATTAGGAACTGACAAAATTTAATAATTAGTGTTAGATTTAATGTCTCCAGGTAATTAGATGCTAGATGGAGCTAGACACAAAAGAAACTCCTCCAAGCTATCCCACAGATCACTTCCCTAGTGGCAATGACTTGTCAAGACACCATGAATGGAACTGAAAGTTACCTGAAGATGGCCTTTTGGCTTAGATCGGCCCAGAACAGTTTCTGAGCAGCAATGTCAGCATCGAGAGCCACAGTGTTTCTTAGTTGTTCAACTAGTTGGATATATTCTTTTCTCTCTAAGCCAATCTTCCTGATGTCTCTTCGATTAGTAAAGATCAGACTTGGCTCTTTGCCTGCAAGATGGGAGTCAGGGTTACTTAGTTTTGCTTTAAGAAGGCAGCATCTTTCTAAACCCCCTCCTCCCAGCAGAGGAGCACTTAAAAAGTAAAGGTATTATGGAATACCTCAGTAGTACCCGTTCTGGAGTTCCTGCCCCTGGGACCTGCAAGTGCTTCCTATGGTTTAGAAGGCAGTCCTGGGGTTACAGCCTTCAACAACAGGGTGGCTGGTGAATAAGTCACTTAATGGAGTTGCACTCAAGTTTTGGAAACAGTAACTATGCAAACCTGGTAGATATTCATGTTATTATATGCAAAAGGAATGACTAAAGCAGACGTCTGGGGGAGAGATCGCTATTTAACCTATACTGCTGTATTATGAGATAGCAGCATCGTTCTCAAGTACAATTTCATGTTTAGTTTGACTATTGTAGTCACTGGGTGTACCTTTTAGAGCACTTACTCGTAAAGGTACAACAGCCACAACAGTCCAAGTGCATTTACCTACTGCCTTGCACACACCAGTGGCAAGATCCATTTGATAGCCACGACTACATTCACACTTGTAACCGCCTTTTAAGTTGATACAAATTTGACTGCAGATTCCCGGGTTTTGGCATTCGTCAATATCTAGGAGGGAAATTAGAATTAGTCTTGCTGCTCTTATACCTTACCAGGTACATACTGCCCTTTCCCACCACCCGCAGGGTCCAGGTTTTCTTCTTAGACTCACCTCCACAGGTTTTCCTATCTATCAGTTCAAACCCAGCCGCACAGTCACACTCGTAGCCTATGACTAGGTCTTTGCAGATATGGGAACATCCACCATTATTTACCAAGCATTCATTTATATCTGAAATAAAAATGTAGCAGTCACTTGACAAGTTATTTACAATTAATGTCTGTCTTTCACATTTAAAAACCAGGGTATTTGTGATAACTTACCAAGCTGGCCTGGTCAAACCCATGATTTGATTAATAACTAATCATTTATTTTATAGGTATGTGTTTCAGGGTGGATTATCTATCTCCTTAGCAAGTTACCAGTTGGTCAAGCAGCATTTATTCAAGTTTCTCTATTGCTGATCAGATACCTTTAAGGAGGTTAAACTATAAACTAGTTTGGGCTGGGCAAGTGTGGCTCATGCCTATAATCCCAGCACTCTGGGAGGCCAAGACAGATGGATCATCTGAGGTCAGGAGTTCGAGACCAGCCTGGGCAAGATGATGAAAACTCATCTCTACTAAATATACCAAAAAAAAAAAAAAAATAGCCAGGTGTGGTGACAGGCACCTGTAAGTCCCAGCTACTTGGAAGGCTGAGGCAGGAGACTGCTTGAACATGGGAGGCAGAGGTTGCAGTGAGCCAAGACTGTATCATTGTACTCCAGCCTGGGCAACAAGAGCAAAACTCCATCTCAGAAAAAAAGAAAAAAGAAAAAAACAAAAACTGTAAACTAGCTTCTCGAACTACCTGGGCTTTTAAGTCACAAAGTTTCACTCTGAAGTCTACAGTAGAACTTCAGTACATTAAAAAGTTTAACCAACCATCACGCGGGGGGGTCTACACAGTGTTAGCCGTGCTGGAATGTATCAAACGTCCAGGCTCTGTACTTGGGCAACCCCTTCACTTACGACATTCTTTCAGGGGCTCATCACTCCAGTCCCTGCAGTCCTGCTCCTGGTTACATACTTTGCTGATATCTATGCATTCTCCACTTCTGCACTTGAATTTTCCAGGGCCCAAGCACTGATTGACTACAAAGAGAAACAAAGAAGAGAGATTCCATGGGTGGGTCTGGTCAGAGCAATCCACTGCTTAACCAACAAGAAGAGATCCTTACCATTTTTGCAGTTGATTTCGTCAGAACCGTCAACACAGTCTCGGATACCATTACACTGCCTGCTACCATGGATGCAGCTGCCATCCTCACATTCAAACTGGTCAGGTCTGCAAGTTCGAGAGGCTGCAAAGGGAGGAAACATCATGGAATGAAGCCAGCAAATTGTCCCAGTTGATACAGGGAAGAGAACCGCACGTGCCATGCTAGAAGGCTACTTACGACAGTTGACCTCATCACTGCCGTCCTTGCAGTCAGGGTCCCCGTCGCATCGCCATTTCTTATGGATGCACTCGCCAGAGCCGCACTGGATCTCACTGGCTGGGCACTTGGTGTGTATAACTGGCTGGCGGCCACACTGCTCCAGGGACTCATCAGATTGGTCAGAGCAGTCTGCATCATCGTCGCACACCCAGCTGATGGGGATGCAGGAGGAGGTGCTGCACTGGAACTCATGGGCGCCACAGGTTGGCGGGGCACAGTCCAGCTCGTCGCTGCCATCGCTGCAGTCATCCTGGCCATTGCATACAAAGTTCCTGGAGATGCAGCGGCCACTGGAGCACGTGAACTCATCGGGGCTACATGTTATGTTACCTATTAAGAGAGAGGATACCCCATTCAAAGTGCATCAAGATTGGTCCTTTCAAGATTCTTGGCCCAAAATCTAATACATTGATCTTTAATCATTAATCCTAACTTACTAGTCCATCCTAAAGGCTAAAATGGAGGATTGAAATCAAGAACACAGTCTCATTGTACAAAAAATGCACACACTATAAATAAGTAGAAAAGAAATAAAGGACCAAGAAATAGTTGAAGACTGGAAATTAATTTGAGATGAGAACCACAATTAGCTGTGAAAGTGACAGTGGTAATAACAAACTGGAACAAGGGATTTCATTTTGGAAGGGAGAGATTGAGTTGTCCTTGAATCAGCATACTGCTTGTCAGGCCAGATCACAGCACTAGTTGAGAATATCATGCAACGTAATATTCACAGCAAGCATTAAGATGTTGTCGCCAAAAAGAGGTGAACCACGTACCACCATACATGGTTCCTCTTTTTGGTCCTTTAAATAAGGATCAGGAATAACGAGTCATCTTAAACACTTTCCATTTTTAAAAAGTCATTGCCAGGGCTAGAATCACCATTTAACATTCCGGTATGCTGATAATGATAAGCTAGTCCTATTGGCCAATTGGTACTTTGACTTAAATTCCTGCCAAACGTTTCAAGGTCACAATTTGGTGGCAATTAGAATAGAGACCACGGCTCTCTTGGGAAGCAAAGTCTAGACTTATAAGGGAAACACTTTGGCAGCACCAGGGCTTACCAATATGGAAAACTCAATTCTAGGATTGAACACTAAAACTCATTGGACTAGGTGCAGTGGTACTGACCTCAGAAGGCGACTTCTGTACACAAGACTGGTGTTTCAACTGTAAATGCCCTGAGCTCCCTCGACTACTACCATATCAGGAGGCCCATGCTTGTCAGACTTGGGATCTGCAGATTTTAGAGGCTCTATAAAAAGGGCGGTAGCTTGAAAGAACGTTCAAAGCACTGTTTGTTCAACCTAGCGATTTTCCCAGGCCCTCACCTTCAACATGTAGCATTTTATTAAAGATTTTCCAAGATCAGAAATATGAAAGAATAGGAAACAGAGTTAGCTTTCAGAGACAGGAACTGCAACAGGAGACAAAGGGATCACCAGTTGGGTAGACTTTTCTTTGGGTATCTCAGGTAAGATGTTTATTCATGCTTCTGTGTCTTTTTTTTTTTTTGGAAAAGCTATGGCAGAATCTAGTTCAGGAGCAAAGAAATGCTTGTATAACACTCAAATAATTTATTCCAACAATCCGATCAAGTTTAGACCTACAAACGTATTTGCCTATCCTACTCATCTTCTAGTTTTATTGAGCCAAAGTGCAAAAGACACATGAATTACTATCACAACAAAGGCAAAAGCCCACACAATTGCTGCTTCCCTGAGCTACTTCTACATGGAAGTGCCTTGAATAACTTACCTTCTTATTTCTATTCGCCTAAAAGAAACACCAAGCAATTGCCAATTGCCATCTGAATGTCTTTCAGGGTTTTAGGGCAGTTATGAAGGACAACTAATTGAGCAGATAGTGAAGTCACTGAAAAGTGAGTCAATGTCAGTGCATCTTCATGCTTAGGTTAGTTTCCCCTGCCCACCCTTGCTTGAGGAAAAGGATCTTTGGGTTACGTCACTCAACACTGATCTTCTTACCACAGTTTTCTTCATCTTCTCCACTGTCACAATCATTTTCACCATCACATCTCCAGGACACTGGGATACACTGAGTAGAATGGGCGCCACAGCTGATTTCATTTATGCGGCACGTTCTCATATCTGTTGATGATATACAGTCTCAAAACAGCCTCAAAACTGATCAATGCAAAGCTGCTGCTTCTGTGCTGCTTGAGAACGCTAATACCTGTGACTCAGTAGCCTGGCACCCTGGTGAAATTTGACTAACTGGCTGAAGTTTGGGGAGCTCTTTCACCAGCTCCATTCCTTAGAAGCTATGCCAACCTATGCAACTTGGCAGTGTACCTGACAGCCTTGACCTTGTCACTCCTTCAAGGTCCCATGGCATGCTCACTTCTGGCTTTGTTTTACTTGGCATGGTGAAGTTTATTGGCTGGCCTGCTCCTAGACCACTACTTATCTGTTGGATATCAAGTGGGCACACCCAGATATTGTCACCTAATCTCAACTGCATGAAAGGTCAGACGTTCAAACACCTAAGAAATCTTCTATTGCCTAGATTCCTTTACAAGCCTCCTTCACAACCTCCTTTACATTGACATCTTGAAAAGCAGAAATATACCCTAATGGTTGACTTGACCAGGTCATTCTCCACTAAAACTTGGGGCTGAATCTTTGTACAACCTGTCTTTAGCTCACAGGTTTTTAACTCACTTGCCCTGACCAATATTACTCTCCTCACTTCTTATCTAGAAAATTGAAAGTAATACCCTTAATTTCCTTTCTATTTGATTTTCTTTCATAATCACATTTCAGACCTAAATTTTCTTCATGTTAGTCCTTCTTTTTTAGCGCTTCCACCGGTACAGGCCTCTACTGACTTAAAATGAACTCTAAGGCTTTCTTCGCCTTGACATTCAGGTGACCTTAATTTATACGATCCCAAACCATCATTCTTTATGGTCTCATCGACTTTTTCCTAAGGACACATGTATACCTTTGCAAACCTATGAAGTTTCTCTTATTTAAGAACAAGATGTAAGATCTCCACTTTAGTAACTTCAGGTTACGTTTGTGTCAGAAGTCACTATATCACCCAATTACTAGCTACCTTACCTCTTCAGTAATAGCTTTTTAATAATATGAGAAGCTGTGCTTCTAAAAGCTTATGCTTGACCCATGGGGAACCCTTGCTTCTTGACTTAGCTTCCAGGACCAGAGTACCATCTGCTCAGAGTCATTATAATCAAACATTTGAAATCTATGCACCTAGTCAAGGAGTTCTTGATTGAATCTGCTGACTTCAGTTTTAAGTATTTAATAGCGAAGCTACCCAAGAGAACGTCAGTCTTGTTGGACCAGGGAAAATATTCTTTTAAGGAGGCTGACAAACTGATAATGATTTGACTGACCTTGTAGTCAGTTGACCTAAACTTTAAGGCAGGCAAAGAAAAATGAATACCAAGTAGTAGATTAAGCCATACTTAGAAATGTGAGACACCGAACAGCTTGGGAAAGTTCAAGGCCAAGGCAAGTTACACTCACGGCACTGTTCTGGGGTTTCATCTGAACCATCTTCACAGTCGGGATCTCCATCACACTTCCATCGGCTGGGAACACACTGGCCACTGCTGCACACGAAGTCAGATTCGGCACATGTCTTCTTTACTGCAAAAGTTTATTTGAAGGGTTAAAGTTGAAGTCACTTACCCACAGCCCTAGCTTCACATGAGGGCTCATACTGCATTTTGTCATGTTTTCTTTTAAAAAACAGCTGAGTCAATGGGCACTCAACTGCCAATATTCAGGGGGACCTTCAGAAAAATTATTACTGTTGTTATTTTTCAGAGGAGGAAGATGCTCACTGGAGATATCTGAAGGAAACTGAAGTCAAGGTCAGACAGAGGTTGCCCATTATCTTACAACCCAGAGATACCTTACATTTAACTTCCCACCTGTTTTATAATGCTGAGATTAAGTAACACTTTCATTCTCTACATGCGTTTCTTCCAAGTCATTTATTCAAATACTTCATATGTTTAACAGCTAAACATTCCATCTTCTGACTGGATCACAGTAGAACTGTTTGCTGGGGACTGAATATTTGTTTCCCCCAAAAATTCACGTGTTGAAATCCTAACCTTCTGTATGATGTTATTAGGAGGTGGGGCCTCTGGGAGGTAATGAAGTCATGAGGGTGGACACCCCACGAATGGGATTAGCATCCTTATAAAAAGAAACCAGAGCTCTTGCTTTCTCTCTCTTTGTTATCTACTACGTGAAGATGGTGAAAAGATGGTCACCTGCAAACAAAAAAGACAGCCCTCACCAGATAGCAGATCTGCTAGCACCTTGATCTTGGACTTCTTAGCCTCCACAACTATGAGAAATAAATTTCTGTTGTTTTAGGTACCCATCTATGGTATTTTTGTGAGTACAGTCTGAGCTGAATAAGACACTGTTCAAGGGGCATCCCTTAACAACACATGCGTTTAGTGTGGAGAATGAAGGCCAAACCCTAGTACTAAACATTGTCACCCATACTGGTCTACAGGGGCAAAGGAGCTCATCAGGTAGAAAGGGAAGAAAACTCAAATCAGTGTAACAAGAGATGTTGTATTTAGAATTCAAGGGAGAGAAGATTTTAGTCTTTCTAGCCAAGGGGTAGGCTAACATCAATCAGCTAAAAGTCACTGAAGCTGTCAGTGCTAATATCCATAACTGACTGCTAGTGTTAAAACAGCATAAGGAAACGAATTGATTCTGCTAATTCTTCCTGGGGCAGGTCTTTCCCCTATACTTAGGGTTACCATGAGTTTGTTGTCCAAATTGGGACCATGACAGCAGAAAGGGGACACTATTATTTATATCCATAAGATAAGCATAAACCAGTGCTTTCCTAAGCAAACTGGGCAGCTTGGTCACCCTACCCATGAAGGAATCACAGAGAAGGATGAATCCTGATATAAAGTAGCTACATAGGATACCCTAAGCTTATCTTAGATTATATTCTTTCTTGCCTATATGCTTATACTTTTGACCCAAATTGCTATTTTAAAACATTCCTCTATGACAGATATTCTGTGAAGGTAAATAAGTGAAAAATTCACAATTTGCTGAACAATTGAAAGGGACTGTTTCACATGTCACTGGTTTAAATTATGTAGGTAGAAGTCTCAAAGCTTAGAGTTTGCCATTGGACCATTCTGGATCAGTGTAAGATACTGTCAAGAGGAGTGAGAGTGATGACAGTTAATTTCTAGAACACAGGTTGACAAATTATGATTATCTAAAAAGGATTATCTCCCTGAATTACATAGCCAAGGAAACAAGACTGGCCATGCTAGCTTTTAGATTCATGCCTCTCTAAAATCACTGAAATACTCAAGCACTAGTGTTAATGAATTGAGTGCTATTCAAGGCCTATAATCTGAGCATGGAGGAAGACGTCAGAGGGTCTGCAGGGTTAGTTGCTATAATTCAACCTGTGATATTCTTTAGAAGTTGCAAGAGAGAGAGTAGCAGAATGGCTATAGAAAGATCCCATGATTTTAAGTCTTAGAAAATTAATGAGGATGTGAAAGATTGGCTGTATAGCACAGGGTTTGAGCAAAAGAAAAACAGAGACAGACAGATTGCTGTAGGGTTATCTTTCTTCATTTGGAGCATAGACTGGGAGGGTAAAGAAAGGATATTTGAATTGAGCCTTGAGAGACCAATAGAAATTTAGATGTGCTACAGAGGAACGGAATTAACAGTTACGTATTTACAGTACCTAAATTGCTGATTAATTAGCTCAGCCTAACACTATAAAAGAATGAGTTATTGGGATCAGCAGAAGCACATGGCTTATAGAATCTAAGATTAAGTTGACTATGCCCATTGACATACTGGAAATAAAGAACCCTGCTATATATTGTAATCAAGTTCCATATTAAGAGATTAGACCACAAATAGGAGGTAGCTTTGGAAGTTTCAAGTAATTCCATAGCTTTCCCTCTTCCACAGAGGAACAAAATAAGCATTCAGAGCTTCCCTGATTGTAATGTTCCCAATTTCTTTCTCTATCGTCGCACATGGTAGAGACAAATTTTTGCAAAAAATATAATTTTTCCCACCTCAAATGCTCTTGATTAGATATACATTTACCTGCTTTTCTTTCCCAAACTCTCCTACCATGTGGCTAATAAAGAGCATTTATACAAGACTATTTTAGAGAAGTCCCAAGTTGACCCAGATTAGTTCCTACTGAGTCAGACGGTAAAAGAAGACTTTTGCAACATAAAGAGAATAATTACTTTTTAAGAAAAAGCAATGGGTTTTGCCAAATATATAGTTTAGAATAGAGGGAAAAACTGCTACTTACAACAGGAAAATAGTTGACAAGAGTAAAGATTCTCTAGGGAGATATTTAGTGAGAGAACTAAATTACCTAGGTAACCCAGAAATAGCATGGGACTCAATGTCTTGTGGAATAAATTCTCAGTGTTAAAATACAAACGATGTAAAAGTATTGCACAGGAGAATTATTCTTGGTCCTGAGACTAGATTTAAGTTTCTTCCCTGAGACTGTAGAATAGGCTTTTTTTTTTTTTAGGGAAATACTTTATATTTCATGAAAAAAACTTAACATTATAATAGCTTTATTTGTAATTGTTTATTTCCTCTACTTCCTCTCCCTCTTCACTTCCATGTCCAATCTCTTCTTTCTTTTTAATTGCATTTTAGGTTTTGGGGTACATGTGAAGAACATGCAAGATTAGGCTTTCTTATACTTCCAAAAGAGCTACTGATCTGCTCTGCGCATTGGCATGAAAACACCTGTGATATTGCTAAGAGAGATCAGGCTTAGAACAAGGTCTGCCATGATGTTTACTGTATAGCATTTTAGTAATGATGCATGAAGAAGTGGGTAAGGGAATAACAAGATGGCAGTTGAGGAAACCTATATTTAGCCTCTACTTTTCTTCTGTATTTCTACCTTGCATAGTGAAAATCTTTACATAACATCTTTTCAAAGATAAATGACAATGTTAGCACTAATATTCACATACAACATTGTTTCAGAATGTTTACAACATTGAACAAAGGGATCCTAGAGCAAACTTCAGCATGTATTCATGGTTTCTAAATGTGATCTTGCCATTCAGTTCTCAGCTGTTCTGGCTTGACATGAGGTTATATAAATTGCATACATAGGCATTTCTCACAATAATCTTTTGATAGATGCTGATTGATGGATGTGACACTGTATCCCCATTCTCTTGCGGAGAGGATGTCTTCCGCCCTGCTAATGCTTTAGAATTAGCGACTATTGTAGGCAGAGAATTAAAAGAGAAGCCTTATCTGATCTTTGATCTGTGCTGGCTTGTAGTTTCTGTGTCAGGGGTTAATTAACCCCCTGAAACATTATGGGATTTTCTCATGTCCGTGGCTTGCTTTCTTTTCTAGGATCAGAGCCATCTGAAAATTAAAAGGGAAAAAAGGTCCCTTCTAAGCAATCTTCTGTCTGTCTCTATTTCTGATCCACTTCTCCCTTCTCCCAGCTTCCTATTCCACTTGTTTGCCTGATCTCAGATAAACTAGGTCCTGTCATTTAAATGGAACAGCATCTTATCATTCCATACTCCAGTTGATAACCTCATGTCAAATATTCAATTTTATTCCTTTAGAGAAGTATAGATTCTTTGGACTCTTTCAAAGAAATTGTTAGAAGGGGATTTTATTTTCGGAATCTCAATACATTTGCAGATTGAGACATCATATTTTAACAGAATGTGTAGGTCATCAAACTCTTTACTCACCACAGTTCTTTTCATCACTGCCATCAACACAGTCTTCGTCTCCATCACATTTCCACAACAGGGTAATACAGCGACCATTTGTGCACTGGAATTGGGAGGGTTCACACTTGGCTTTTCTCCCTAGAATAAGAAGGGAACACTCAGCAAAGCAAGAATAGAGGGTGGTAGGTTATAGATCTGAGATACCTAATACCCATGGATGGGGACCTTCTCAGAAGGATACTGCAGACTCGGCAGGCTGTAACATCCTAAGGGCCAGAGTAGGATGGATCTTCAGGCAGTGACTGACAGTAATTGAGTTCTTAGCTGGGTACATGCTAAAACTAAACACTGGATTTCCCAGCCTTTTTCTCAGTGAGGTGTGGGCAAGAAACGACGTTCTGACTAATGGAATGTAAACTGAAATGGTATATATGACTTTAGGAAATGTCCTTAAAATGAGAGAGGATCCATTTTTTTTCTATTTCTTTCTGGTACCTGAAAATTGAACATGGTGGATGGAATAGTGATCTCGCGCAAATGGAGCCAGACCAATACAGAAGGAACCCAGATTGCCCAGAGACCACATGGGGCATCATCTCTGCCTCTAAACTCATTCTCTCATTTTTTGAAACTACATGTGTGGCTATAATCCACCAAGTCCTAATCTTTTAATGGCATTTCTTGTCCATATCCCTACTCTTATCCATTAATGATGTTTCTATTACAAGCACAGTGAAGAAGGAGAAGCAAGAAGAGGTTAGAGGTAGAGTTTAATGCATAATTCCTCCTCTTAGAAATGTAGGTCTAATTGGAAAAACACAGGTTTACAAAACAGCTCCAAGAGAAAAGCAAAAAGAAAGTATAGTTAAGAGGCAAAGGAAGATCATTTGTAATTTAGAGACAAGAGAAAAGGAAAGTGAGGTAGAGCTGAAGATACATAGATTCTATTTCTCTGAATCTCAGTTTTCGTATGCTTAATGTATGGATATTTAATTCACACAATGGTGTGAACTAAGACTTGTAAGTAGGAGTGTTGGTTTTTTGCCCGGCACAGGCCAGCTAAGGTTCAGGTGCTTCCTATCATTAGCAGTTCCGTCCTTCTGGCGGATGTGATTGCTTTGCAATAAAAGGCACAGATGTGGCCGCTTAAAGCAAATATACTGCAAATATTTGAGAAAAACAGTGGAATCATATAGTTCACGCAGATTACTTAGGGAGGGTTTCCAAGCAGAAAGCCTTCCTATTTCCTGCCACCTTTCAGCATTTGCAGCTGTGGCATGCTGGCATAAGAACTGATATTACAGAGACAAGCACAGACTGGAACTCTTGTGTTATGTGCACAATACCCTAGTTGGTCTTCCTAGTGTCAGCTACTCCCTGCTGTCTGGGAGCATTCTGTGCTTTGTGGCACTTCCCAGGGAGATTAAAATTTGGTCCAAATCAAGATGTCCATATGGGTGTGGTTACTTCCTTGGATATTAAATATATTGCTTTCAAAACTAGATGCATCACTCTGCTCCCATGAGTCTGATTAACCTAGGACCCAGCTACAAAGCAGAATGGTTCCCTACCTTCATTTCATAGCATTTTTTCATTCCTCACATGTTTTATTGGTGGTAATACACTAGGGATTTAGCAAGGAACAAGAGGAGGGTAGAGATTGTTGTCAGGAAGCATCACCTGTTCCTTTTTATTCTGTTAAACCAAATACGAGGTACCTGGTACCTCTCCTCTCTCCCCTCATTGCCACTGAATTCTTAATATGTTTGCAATATTCTCAGTGCTGAGGGCACATGTCCTGTAGTTCTATATAACCTTACTACCTTTGGGAACTGTGAAAGTGGTAAGAATCTACCTTGAGTAATTAGAGAAAAAATGATTTGTAGTCTGAAAACATAGGTATAAGTATACTTGGAAAGATTAGCAAGGTTGCAATTAGGATACAGTGAAGGCTGAAAGCCTCTGATTTTTTTTTTTCCAAAGGTTTTAGCTACCAAAGGTATTAAGTCCAAATGAGACAGAAACGTTGACATTGATATCTGCATAGTTAAAATGGGAACCCCGTAATCAGACTTGAATAGGAACTTAAAAGTCAACGTCAAATGATAGTTTCTCACCCCATGGTTAAGGTACCTGGAAGACAACCTCCTTAAAAATGAGTTTGAAGCTACAGATTTCATAGGCACTTAGAGTGGCCTTAGATTAAATATGGGCATACAGTATTCCAAGGGTGATATTTAGTCTACTGTTGCCTTAAGGTCTCTGAATTTAGTTGTAATATACAAGCTATCAACAGTAATAAATTCTATTAAAATCCCAGCAGCTCTGCTCCAAGAGTCTATAATGAGCAGACTCAGGATAGGCATCAGCATTTTCTGCTAAGAAAATATCCAAAGCCAAAAAGGAGTTTAATTTCTAGCTTTTCTCAACTCAGATATTTCCACTTTACTCCAGCTTCTGCCTGATCATCATAAAGCTGTGTTTTAACATCTCTCTTTCTCTCTCACACACACACACACAACACACACACTCTCTCTCTCTCTCACTCTCTCCCCCGCTCCTGCCCATAGGAAATGGTAGCAACAGGCATTAGGAGTACAGTGTGCTACTAAAATGTCCCTGTTTGTTTAAAAGAACAACATTGGGGTGGGGGTGGGAAGACAAGCTGGCTTTATAAAGGACTCTTTAAGGAGAGGCAAATAAAGACCTTAAGCTTTATGGCTATGCCTCTTCGTTTCCTAGTTTCCTAAGCACTTTGTTTTGAGGGATTGCTACTGGGCAGAAAGGGCTTCCCAATTCTGTTTAATTCTCTGCTTCCCACAGAGAGGGAGAGCTCAGACACTAAATCAAATGCCGAGCCCTTAGCCACCTGACTGGTACACTGTTAAGTTTTCTGTTCGAGTTTTTAAGAAGGTTCTACCTTTCCACCTCTGGTGCTCAGCTGGGACTGCTGCTGTGCAGAGCTCTAGGAGAATCGAATGCAGCAAATGAGTTAAGAAGCTTTTGATTTCCAGGGCTTTGGGGATTACAGGGTTGTGGACCTACAGTCTATTTCCATCCATGAAAGTTAAGTCTCAAATTCAGTATTATACTTTCATAAAGGGAACAAGTTGAGCTTGAAATCATCTACACTTGAGGTTCTTTTAATTCTTAGGGCTAAGCTAAAGCCGTAGACGCCTCAAAAGATAGCTTGGATGTAGAAGTGCTAGGCACTTCTGCTCAGGTGAGAAGTTGGGGTAAAATGCAATTGTTAGTGGGTTCCCCCAAAGCCACAAGGTTTCACGAGAACCTAGAGGGGTGGCTGAAGTGGAGGGAAAGGCCACAACAGCAGGGGCCCTGTGTGTTCTGCCTCTGCCTCTACCAAGACTTTCTTTTGAATATTGGATTTTGGTGTACGAATTTGAAAAGGGTTCTATTGATTTAAGAAACTGTCTAGGTTTTCTTCCAGCTCTAATACCTAGAATATCTCTGCTCCTTTGGGTGAAGGAGTTGGAAGTCACTTGTACCTACTCATTTATGTGGCTATTTAAATTTGTAATGAATGAATTCCTGGAGTGTCAAAAATTTCTCCCTTGTACTGTCACTTATATAGATGGAATCAGACTGTGCACGCTTACTTCAGGCATCTACGTTCTAGGAGCCTCCCTTCTCTAAAGAGTCAACATTGCTACACAGACACACTGGCAGTTCACTGGCTCCAAGAAACTCAGGGTTCTTCCTGGTGGTGTTTGTATAAATCTATGGGGTACACGAAATTTTGTTACATATATAATAAATGTATACTGACGAAGTCAGAGTATTCAGGGTGTCCATCACTCGAGTACAATACATTTTTGTTAAGTACAGTCATTGAAGTTATTTCTTCTGTTTGTATTCTTTAATCCACTTCTTTTCATCTGCCCTCACTGTCTCCCCACTTCTGAGTCTCTGTTATCTTTCTGTCTACCTCCATGTGATAAAATATTTTAGCTCCCACATATGAGTGAGAACATATTTGTCTTGCTGTTCCTGATGTATTTCCCTTAGCATAATGACCTCCAATTCCATCCCCATGCTGCTGCAAATGACATGATTTCATTCTTTTTCATGGCTGAATGATATTCCAGTGTGTATATGTACCACATTTTCTTTACCCTTTCATCCATTAATGGACATTTAGGTGGATTCTTTGTTAGTGTACACAGTGCTGTGATAAACATGCCAGTGCAGGTGCCCCTTTGATATACTGATTTTCCTTTGGGTAGATACCCAGTAGAGGAATTGCTGGATTACATGTTACTTCCAGTTTTAGTTTTTCGGGAAATCTACATATTGTTTTCCTTAGTGGCTGTATTAGTTTACATTCTCACCAGCAGTGTGTAAGAGTTCCCTTTTCTCCATATCCGCAGCAACATCTGTGTATTTTGCCTTTGTGGTAATAGCCATTCTGACTGGTATAAGATGATATGTCATTGTGGTTTTGGTTTTCATTTCTCTGGTGATTAGTAATGGCAGCCATTTTTTCATATATCTGTTGGTCATTTTTATGTCCTCTTGGGAAATGTCTATTTATATGTTTTGTCAACTTTTGAATGGAATTATTTGTTTTTATTCCCCCGTTATTTGACTTTGTATATTCTGAATATTAGTCTCCTGTCAGATAATAGTTTGCAAGTATTTTCTCCCATTTAGCAGGGTGTTCTTCACTTTGTCGATTATTTCTTTTGCTGTGTAGAAGCTTTTTAGTTTAATTAAATCCCATTTGTCTATTTTTGTTTTTGTGGCCTAGGCTTTTGAGGCTTTTGTTTTAAGTTCCTTGTCTAGGCCGATGTCCTAGAGAGAGACTCAGGGTTTTCAATGCCTATAGAAGTCAGCCTGCCATTGTCTATTTTTCCCTGCAGGGATTAACATGGGAGAACCATATGTAAGCTGCAGTAAAAAATGGTATAGGCCTTCGAGTAACTACCAAGCCTTCCAGATGGACTACACATCTCCCTATGGGGCTCTGAGCAGCACCCTGGGAGGAGCACTCCAACATGCATGCCCAGAATATAGAGAAAGTGTCTCTGGGTACCAGGTTCACAGTACAGTTCAATCTGCACAGAGGCTCATGCTGCCACACTGTTGGGGCCCCAGGGCCAAGCATCTACATCTCACATGCCCTTACTCATTGCTTGAGCATATGGGTGTTATTTGCTAGAATTCCTTCAGTCCATTTGTTTCGGCACTTCTAGGGCCACCAAGGGCATTTATTTTTAGTTTAGTTCACTTCTACTGCCTGCCACTTTTAATGCCAATCTTTCTATTCATAAGCTAAAACTCCTTTCAGGACAAGCAAATTTCTGAGTCAGCAAAAAAGTTTTCCTACAGGGAGGAGAGTTTGTAAGAGGCAAAGTACCACAACAGGTGTTAAGGGAAATGCTCTGAGCTGAGCTGTCAAGCACAAAGGTTGTGTTCTGGCCTTAATGTCAGCATCTGAAACAGTGTAAGAACCAATGTGGGCCAGGCATGGTGGCTCACGCCTGTAATCCCAGCACTTTGGGAAGACAAGGTGGATGGATCACCTGAGGTCAAGAGTTCGAGAGCAGCCTGGTTAACATGGCCAAACCCCGTCTCTACTAAAAATATAAAAATTAGCCAGGCACGATGTCACATGCCTGTAACCCCAGCTACTTAGGAGGCTGAGGCAGAAGAATCGTTTGAATCCAGGAGGTGGAGGTTGCAGTGAGCCGATATACCACCATTTCACTCCAGCCTAGCAACAAGAGTGAAACTGTTTTGAAAAACAAACAAACAAAAAGAACTAGTTCAGGGGCTACTAAAAACTGGTGAATATGTAGGCTAATTCTTCAGAGTCACTGCTGAAATAAGTGAATTTTATAGGTCAATTGCCAGTTTTTCCATTTATATCAAATTGATCTTAGATACAACTGAATGCTTTTGTTGTTGGCCAAACACTGCTCTAAAACATGACACCTGTTAGCCTTTAAAATTTGTAATCCTGCATGGTTGGCTCTATTATTCCTCGTTTACAGATCAGGAAACCTGTTTGGAGAAGGAAAGTACAGTCACTTGTCCCAGATCACCCTGGGCAGAGCTAGGAGTTGAACCTAGGCACTCTGGCTCCACATACTGTGCTACTGAGCATCAGTTTAGATTTAGCTTTGCTGTTGACATGGAGGGCTGCTTTCCTTCCCCATTCTAATTTTTTTAAAATGCTGCTAGAATTCCTCAGCAAGTCTTCTAGAAAGATTACAGCTCTTGGTTTTCTTGTCTAGGGTTCAAGTCAGAGGAAAGACCTTCCATCTGTCATAGCTTGAAAATCTTTAGCTTCTGTGAGTGGTAAACTAAGTCATTCTCAAGCTCCAGTGTCCATCAGAATCACCAGGAAGGCTTGTTAAAACACAGAATGCTGGGCCTGGGCCCCAGCCTGGATTCTGATTCAGTAGGTCTAGAATAGGGCCTACATTTGGATTTCTAATGAATCAATGTTGATGCATGCTCAATTAACATTGAATTAATATTGCCAATTTCAGTCCACACTTTGAGAACCACTGCACTAAGGCTAAGCAGCTACAGATTACACCCATAATGTCAGTGGCTCTTTCATTTTCAGGGTTTTAGCATATGCTAATAACACCCTCATAAGGCCTAATGTTCATCACCGGAGGGACACAGGAGATAAATGCATCTTTTACAGAGCACATGATGGTAACAATCTAAGTGAAGCCCTCACAACTATTTTGCAGGGAAAATTTATTTGGGTGTCTTAACAGGCAGAGGTTCTTCTAAAATCTATCCTTCCCTCACTGTGTGCTCTATCTTTGATTGGCCCAGAAACGAGCCCAAATTCTTCCCTGACATTTGGCCATCAAACTCTGGCCGTGTGCAGTCCCTCCTCTCTCACCTGATCTAAATTTAAACCTCTCGTTCCTTTGCTTCCAGGCTGCTGACACATTCTCTACCCATATCAAGCAACCTAGTGATTCAAGCACCTAGAATAGCCAAGAACAGGGTCATTTCTCGGCTTACCACTGCCTCCAGGATTATGTTCCCTACTAATTTCCTCAGACTTTTCCCTATTGGCCACTGCCCACCATCTGCTGAGGCTATGCCAGCTGAGCTAACAGCTTGAAGGGGACCCACTCACTTCCCCATGGCTTTGCCCTTCCTCGTGGCTGCTTTGTCTCAGTTTGTTCATGTTGCCCTTGTCCCCTCATCCACCAGGAGTGGGCTCAGCCTGTACTCTTGAATGAGGCCTCAGTGCCTTTTTTGGCAGAACTACGTATGGTCTGCCTGCTTTCCCATACTAATCCCTGTCACACAGCCATCATGCAAGGAGATGAGTTCAGCTACCATTTTTCACCTTTAGACACAGAGATCCCCTAAGGCATGGCCTGCAATTTACGTTTGTAACTCAGGACCTGGGGCCTGACATCCTTTATCCTCTAGGCACTAGTTGGTACTCCTGGATGCATGAGTTGATTCATTAGTTTACTAGTAAAGCGGGTCTGAACCAAAGACCTTCGTCAAAAACATTTTCCCCTGCTTTTCAGAGCTTGAAACCAAGTGTGAGTGGTTGTTTTACTAGCCGGGTACTTTGAAAGACTAGGTTATAAAGGCCCCTGTTCCCTATGCCTATGAGGGTACAATTACCTCATCTTTATAGCAATTTATCATTTAGAAATGGTGCATCTTCACATACTTGTCTGTCAGAATGAGTGTGTCAGCCTCATTTCCATAAGAAAAGAGAGGTTCCCACACCTTAGAAGGTTAGCAGCAGCTAACTGGTAAGGTTAGGAGTTCGATGTATCAGACCCAGATTTTACTTGACATGTTTTAATGATCTTTGGCAATACTGGCAGTAATCCACTGTTGCTTGAATCATATCACCTTTGTAGGATTATCTGCAGAGATAGGATCATTTCTGGCTTTTTCATACAGGACTAAGTTCTTGGTGAGTTTAGGGTAACTTCATAAACTAGAACCCAGAGAGTATACGGAAACGCCAGCAATCTTCAGCTGCTGTCTGCCTCTTTTACAATTAAGTCTGAAACACTGGATCTGCTCACTCCTGTTCAGAGCTTCTATTCCAGGCTGTCTTTGGCTCACGGTTTCCTGCTTTGATTCCCCACTAGACTAAGTGCCACGAAGGAAGGAACCAGTGCCGTGGTCACTCTGTCCCCATGCCTGGTGCCATACTGTAGGTACTCAGATGTACATCATGTGGCTTCAAGGAGATGCACAAAGATAACCAGCATCAGTCTGCAACCTACTTAGTGAACCTAAAGGTCAGTTAATAACTCAGATCTGGGGATTTTCATTTAAGAAAATGAAAGATTAGAGGCAGTCTATAAAATAGAAACCCTGTTTACTCACAGTATGTGGGAGAACTATTAAGTTCTAATATGTGATGTAACTCACAAATGCTGTCTATTGTCAATGCTCTGTTATGTCCCTTCCTTGGCAAATTGGAAGGCCCCCCCCCCATCCCCATCATCTTGTCTATAGACATAAAGGCTACCCAGATGCCCTGAGTTGGCAAAATCAGCTGCTCTAGCCAGCGGCCACATCTTAGTTTCCAGCATCTCTAAACTACTAAGTAGGCAAAGGATCTCTAAGCAAGCATTAAAACATTTCTAATAATCTCCATACTTACTCTCACAGGACCCAGCAGACACTCGCTTGCTTAGAGACTCAAAATAACTATTGGGCCCAAGCTTTCTCAGCAGATTTCACTCAGTGGGAAAAGTATGCTAAATTTATGGTACAGGTTGAGCATCCTTAATCCAAAATCTGAAATGCTCCAAAATCCAAAACTTTTTGAGTGCTGACATGATGTCATAAGTGGAAATTCCACAATGACTTCATGTGACAAGTTGCAGTCAAAGCTCTGCTTCTTGTATAAAAATCATTAAAAATATTCTATAGGCCGGGTGTGGTGGCTCACGCCTGTAATCCCAGCACTTTGGGAGGCCAAGGCGGGCGGATCACGAGGTCAAGAGATCGAGACCATCCTGGCTAACATGGTGAAACCCCGTCTCTACTAAAAATACAAAAAAGTTAGCTGGGCGTGGTGGCGCATGCCTGTAGTCCCAGCTATTTGGGAGGCTGAGGCAGGAGAATCCTTGAACC
>NW_016107542.1:1052787-1065864 GCF_001604975.1 Cebus imitator | reverse complement strand
TTTAAGGTGTATGTGAAATATAAATAAATTTCATGTTTAGACTTGGCTTATCCCCAAGATACTTTATTATGTATGTGTGAATGTCCCAAAATCTGAAAAAAACAAACTAAAATCTGTGGAACTCTTCTGGTTTCAAGTATTTCAGATAAGGAACACTCAACCTGTGTCACCTGCCATCTCATTTGGTTCCTGCAGAGCAGTTACTGTATCTAACTAAGTGGTATTAACAGTGTTTAGAACTTAGCAAAGAGACACTGATTTAGTTTGAAAATGCAGACAGCAAAACTGAGATGATTTTTACTTAAAAGGCAGACTCTACCCCTAAGTCTTCAGAAAAACTATCAGTTCTCAGATTCTCTAGCCCAAAACTCTTTAGGTGGTAGAAAAAAATTGTCCCTGGACTACTTACTTCTGCTTAAAAAGTATATCTCACCCATAACCTCAGTAGACAGTATTTTTGGACTATTTGTCTAACACACTGTTGCCCAAGTATTCTTCTGAGATTAAACCAGTAGGGACCAAACTAAGCAATTTCGAAGTTATCAACTAACCATGGAGAAGGAGTTTGTATTAGACCACCACAAGGAATTCCCTAAGGCAGGTACATTTATGATGAACATCAATACAGACCTCATCAAGCCCTTTAATGCATTTAATTTCTTATAGGCTAGTATGTGAAGGTGGTTTTCCAAATGAAAGTCCGTAGCCAAAGTGAATCCAATCATGACTTGAAGTCATGTAGACAATTGCCTCATCTTAAGCACTCTTCCCTGCACTGAACAGAACAACTTTATTTACATTCTGTGAGAAATAGAAAATGGGCTAGATATTTAAAATGAATTAGCTATATTTCTATGCTGTGTGCCAAGTCTTCCGGGTTTGGGATCAAAACCCGAAGCCATAAGGCTGGGTACTATCTGTTCTCTTGACCTTATGGTCATGTTCTACTACATGTTCTATGGTCATGTTCTGTTCTACAGAAGGGGCTTGTAATGACTTTTTTCCTCTTCCAAAATTGTAATAAAACGACTCAAGTCAAGTCAACTTTATGATTATTCACTTTTATAACAGGTAGAGACACTTGGATCAGGTCTTCACTTGTTTTGAGCCTGGAGGTTGTCACCTTTGCTAGCAATGTTTAAACAGCAGTTTATTGTACTAAAAAGTCTTAATATTTGGCAGCTCTACTGAACTTGACCTTTATACATGCTTTAGGTATCTGGAGACTCAGGCCATAAAAGCAAATAATCAAAATGACACAGGACAGGCACGTAAATGCCACATAAACTGGGCGAGACGATGATTCAGGGAACAAAGCTACTCCAGACTTCAAGAAACTGTCACTGCCAAGGAGGGCTTGGCTGGTGACCTTCCTTTATACAGCCCTTGCTCACATGAGAGAGCAGCAGTCTTTGATAAGGGTTGCTATCATCGTCATACCTTTACTGGTGCTATGTGGATGAGCCAGGTTTACTTTCCATGCCTTCCAGTTTCCTACCTCCAGGTCTATTACTACCACCAGCAACTCCAACCCACTTCCCACCATGAGAGAAGTTTCTTTCTACTCTTAGGCTAATAGTTGCTGGCCATATCTGAAGAGCTCTCACAAAACCTTGGTTGTTTTAGACTCTGGCCTTAAAGAATATATCATACCACAGACCTTAATCTTGACTACCTAGGCTGGAGGAAAATGTCCTAGAATCCTCAGGAACCGTGCAATCAGGTATACCAACTTCTCATTAACCTTAAGTTCCTTGCCAGAGTCTCAGTGATCACCTGCCTTGTCCAGGAGTACTGTGAAACAGCACCATGTGCCAGTGGGGAGAAGGGGAAGTGGAGAAGCTCCAGGGTAGAAAGTGAGCTCACATGCCCTGAGACTTTGAGCTTAAGACAGATGCCAGCAGGGGTCGGTTTAGGGTCAATATCTGTCTTGGTCCAAATTTCCTCCAGTTCTGAAAGAATCTGCCTCCTTTCCTTTGAAGATTTTAAGTTTGCATGAGTTTCTGTTTTGCCATTGTTCACGGCATGTCAAATATTTCACATGTGACAAAGTGAAGAGGATCCTCACCTGCCTAATACAAGGTGAACGTCTGGCCTTGACTAACTCATTTCAGCAGTTTAGGTGCATTCCTAGCATTCTACAAGGTTAAGTTCACCTCTAGTGGAAGGGATATGCAGCAAAAATGAAACTTTTCTCTCACCTTCCTGGATAATTGTCCCTTTTTCTGGTGTACCTTAGTGTTTTGAAATGTTACAAAAGGCATAATGCAAGTCATGGCACTATTCTGAGAAATCGTTTAATAAGTTAGTATTACTCATCCATTAATGATTAATGCTAGCGTTTGTAAACTCTTGTAAGCAAAGCTTTTCTAGGCTCTCAGACTTGTAACACATCAGATTCCATGTTCACTACACACTCGTCCTCTTTAAAGAGTCCAGGCAGGAGAAGGCATTTGCAAGAACAACCCATAAGAGCCTGTGGAGTCTCACTTTCCCTTGAAACTAACACTTCCCATGCTGCTCACTTAGGAGTCCGCAGAACCATGTGACCAACCTAAACGTGATCGCACCGCCAACCAATCGCAGAGGGCCGAAAGGCCAGTCCCAGTTCACACGCTCCGGACAGTGGCAACCAAAGGGCAGGGGCATTCGAGACATAAAACCCCAGGCTTTGCCAGAGAGGCTCCTTGACCACATACTTTAAAGTTCCCTCTCACTTCAGGAGCACGTGACTGCAGGCAGGTAGAGCCCCCTAAGCCACCCGGTGACGGGAACTAGGGACTCTGGAATCGGTATTTCAGGCTGGGGCGGCTTTCTGTCCCAATTCCCTGCAGCTGGCAAGCAAACCCCTTGGCGTCATATCTGAAGATCACTTCTGGGACGCGCTAGGATTCTGACTGAGTCCTCTTAGAAGGGCTTCCTGTGGTTTGTCCCGGAAAGTTATGAGGCCCCAAGTGGGAGAGTGGCTGAAGACCATGCAGGGGCCCCCAGGCGCCTGCGGCAGACTCTAGGGATCCGACAGTGGTCACCACCGCCCTTCCCAACAAGACAGGGCCACACACTCGCTCTCGCGCTGCTCCTTTGATCTATTGTTTAGAATGAAGGCTAATTACAGTCACTAGCCTAGGACTCAGTTCCTCTCGAGGAAACGTCACCGGGAAGGAGGATCAGCAAACTAACCTGATTAAGTCTTCCTTCCACTCCACCTCCCAGTTCAGCTGCACGAGAGACCCGAGAGGTTTCCAAATGCCGACCAAAGTCCCGCGTAAAGCCCCGCTCCTCCCCTACCCTGCAAGAGGGAGAGGCGGCCCCGAGCCGGGGGAGTCGCAGTCTGGGTGCGCAGGCTGCGCACTGCCCGCGGCTCCACGGAGCCTCCAGGCTGCCGCCCACCGAACGTGCGCCCGCTCACGACCACCGGAGGACTCCGAGCCTGGGCTGGCACCTGGCGCCCCGCGTCCCCGGAGGCGCACACCTTCGCCCACCGCCCGCCCCCACACTCCCCGAGGTCCGAGGGGCGCACCCCGGTCTGCCGCGCACATCTCGGCCCTCTGCCTCCTTCCTAACACTCCGCCTGGCAGAAGTGGCAGAACCATTGTTCAATGCTCAGAAGCTCACATTCCTCAGCCCCTGTCAAGGGGGCGAGAAACGAGGCAAAACAGGGGCTTTGGGGGCCGCGGTGTGAGGTATCGAAGACTTGTTCGGGAGAAACGTCAAGACACCCCAAACCCCACTGTCCCCCAAGCCCGGCTCCCTTTGGCCGCGGCGCTGACAGCTCAGAGGCGCCACCACGGTGGGGAGGGAAAGAAGAGGAGGAGAGCCGAGAGGTGCCTCCTAGGAGACGGGTGGGCAGACGGAGACCTGCGCCTCGGGGTCCCCCGGTGCCCTAGCTGGGTCCGGGCCGCTGGCGGAGGGGCGCGTCCTTACTCACCGGTTCCGGTGGCGCAGCTCTCCCGGGGCCCCCAGCACAGCGCGAGCAGCAGCCAGAGCGCCCAGCGCGCGGACGTGCCCATGGTGCCCGCCTGGATGGTGCCGCCGCCGCCGCCGCCGCCGCTCGCTCCGCACAACAAGTTACCAGCCCTTCCGAAAGGAGGAAGAAGGTGGGGGCGGGGAGGGGGAAGGGGGAGAAGGAGGGGGAAGGAGTTGGGGGAAGGGAGCGGGGAAGAAGAGGGCACCCCCTCCCCTACAACTTGCACAATCTCCTCCCCGCCAGCCAACCCACCCACCCACCTCCCTGGGCTGCAGCAGCAGTGCAAGCCGAGCCTGCGGGCAGAAAATAATGCAGGCGCTGCAGAGGAGTGGAGGGAAGGAGAGGGGAGGGGAGGGAGAGGGGAGGGGAGGGAGAGGGGGTGGGGAGCCGAGAGCAGAGGAGAGGACAGAAGAGACAGGAGCCGGTAGCGGAGCACCCACACCGGCGGCGGCTGGAGCGCGGGGTGAGGAGCGCGGAGGGGGCAGGAGGGGGAGTGGTCAGCGGGCGGTAGGGCGGGCGCGCGGCGGCTTCAGCTCTCCTTTCCTTTGACGCACTCCTCTTACACACGCTGGGCAGCCGGGTGCCCGCGCCGGGAGTGTGCGAGTGTGAGCGTGCGTGCGTGAGTGGCCGTGGCCCTGGCTGCCGCCGCCGCCACCCGGACTGCTCTAGGGGCCCGGCTTCTCCGCGCGTCCGCCTGGGGCGCACGGGGGCCCGGGGCGGCCGCTGGTTGGCTCGCGCACCGCCGTCGCCTCCAATCCCCGGTGCCTGTCCTAATTTCCTGATCCAGGGAACCTGCTGCCGCCGCCGCAGCTGTGCGCTCCCTACAGTCATTACAGTGCCCTCCCGGCAGCCGCCGACTGAACACGCAGCGGCAGCAGTTAGCGCTGATGCAACTCTCGCTGCTACTGCCACCGCCTCCCCACTAACGGGGCGTGCAGCTAGGGGGTATTTGCAGTTTCCAGGGGCGACAAGCATCTCTCTACCACCCTCTCCTGCGCCCATGAGAGAGGCTGGTAGGTAGCATCGTCCTCGGGCCTCCTCTTCACTCAGAAAGTGATGAAGCGGAGCGGAGGGGCTTGAAAGGTTTGGGCTGCTCAAATGTGGAGTTCGGGCTGCTCAAATGTGGAGTTCGGGCTGCCTGTGTCAGTAGCACGCTGAGGTGCCATTTTGCTAAAAACTAAATGTGTCTTTAAGTGAGAGAGAGTGTGTGTGTTTGAAAGAGAGAGTGCGCGCCGCTGTGGCCGGTCCTCTGCAATAGAACAAGACTAAAATAACCCAGCCTGGGATGAGGAGAAGGGAAATTGCTAGCGCAGCTTTGCATTCGCTCAGCAACGATTATAGTTAATTGCTAATTGCACAAAATGATAGTTTGAGGGCCTGTAATTAAAAGCTTAACCTTTTCTTGTTTGGAAGAGAGGGGCCCCATAGGTTTATTCTTCTTGATGTACTTTGTAACATTCAATTACAAGACTTAAGGAAAGAATAAAGGAAGCAAACGCAAGACTTCTAGAAAGGATTGATTGTTCTTTTATGCCTGACAGTCCTTGAGCGTATAATTTGCTTTTTGTGTACTTCAGTTTTCTTGCACGCTTAGCCCCGGTTGAGGTGCATTCTCTGCTGTGGTCTGTTAAGCATCTAACCAGAGTGGGAGGGCACATCCAGCGATTCCACTTTCTTAAATAAAAGGTTTTTAGGTACTTTTAAAAAGTTGTTTTTAATCTTGTTTCAAACTTGGAAGAATTCAATAATATCATATTCTGAGTCTATTCTGTTGGTGATCTGAAGAGTAGGGGCCACTGCCTCCCTCTCTTCTCCTTGCCCTGCTTCTCCTGGGAATTTGTCAAGACTAGCAGTCAGGGGAGACATTTATTAGGAACTCTATATCCAGGAGACACACAGGAGAGGAAAGCTCCGAGTCAGGATATGTTTCTATGGGACCAAAGATACCCAGATCATGACTACTAAGCATGAAAGGGACTAACTCTAGGTATGGATGGGATCTTGCACTATAGCTCATTTTGAATGCTATTTTGCCTACCCTGTGGTTACATAGTTGATACAAACTGCAGCTGCCAGGCAGCCTTCATGTGAAACAACTAAAATTTGTTTTTATGATATATAGTAGTGTAGATGCATGCCAGTGTTATTCACCTAATGGGTATTGAGATGTAATGAGAAAACCTCAGTGCACAATGTCTTTCATATTCTCAGGGTTCTGACGGGGAGGTGTCACTTTACAGAAGAGGAAAGGAGTACAGGGGATAGGTAGAATCAATACCAAAAGGGGCAGCGTTAATAAACAGTCATGTGACTTCTTTTTAATATTTTACTCAGAGAAATATGAACACTACAAGCTAAACATTGATATGGTACAAGACTTATCTTTGAAAAACATGCGTGAGTATTTTCTAATTTGCCAAGGGATATAAGTAAACTTTCGGTGAACGTAGCTGCAGCTCTATGTTCAATTTGTGGCTTTTTTGTTGACTCAGAAGAAAGCATAACTTTTGGCTCCATCTCTGATTGACTGTGTAACTTGGGAAAAATCACTGTGCCTCTTTGTGCCTGCCTTCCAACCTGTAAACTGAAAACAAAACCAACCCACTTGATATCAGATTGCTCAGTGGCCTCAAGGACCAGCTCTCTGCAAGGTGTTTATTAGAAGAAAAAGGTTGTATGGAGAAATGCATTTGATTATGATAGAAAGTAATTAATAACTGAAAAGATAAATTGATGATAAGTGGAGATTGAAGTGGTTTAACTAACTGAGCTAACTGATCCTAAGTGGAGATTGAAGTGGTTGAACTAACTGGATTCAGAGAAGTTGACACTGCAGAATTCCCGATGCCTTCAGGTAAATGCAAAGAGGATCCCATTCACTCCTACAACCACCACATTCATTTATTTGTTGAAGCAACACGTATTGAGCATCCCTGACTAGCAGGCACTGTACAAAGTAGTGGGCAGATAGAAGTTCTTGTCTAGGAAGCTCAGCGTCTGGTAGAGGAGGCAGGCAAGTGGGCAGTTGTAGCACCCTGATTAAGAGATGCTTAAAGTGCTATAAGATTGCAAGTAAGAAGCAGCTATTCTGGCTGCAGGATGAGGGTATCAGAAAAGCCTTGACAGAGCGTTTGAGCTTTTTTTTAATATATCATTTTCACCCAGTAATCGGAGTTCTCCCTACTTCTGGACATATGGTAGGATTGAACATCCTGACCCCCTTATGGTTGGATGGGGTTGAAAGACTAACCTTGGCTAATTCTTTGTGAGCCTGTGTTATAGGGTGCCATTTCCAGACTGGAGCATTTCATTGCTTATGTGAGACTCTCTCTTTTTGTCTGCATGGTGCCAGCAAACGTTTAAGAGGTGGCTGCCGCGTTAGTCCAGGTCTCTGAGTGATTAGATTCATTTAGAACTACCCATGTGAGTAGTTCCTGCTGTCTATGTGTCTTTTGCAATGGTTAGAGGTTAGCAAACTAGGACTCACGGGCCAAGTCTAGCCAGACATCTGTTTTTGTATGGCCTATAAATAAGAACGATCTTTACATTTTAAAAGAGTTTTACAAAGAAGAGGAATAGTGTGCAACAGAGACCGTACCTTGCTCACGAAGCCTAAAATATTTACCACCTGGCCCTTTAGAAAAATTTTAAAAAAAAATTGCCCACCCCTAACATAGACCAGGTGAGAGAGTTGTAAATCGCTGTCATCTTCATCTACCGAGATTTTGTTACCTTGGCATAACCTGGTGATAGCCTGACTGATACATCAGGGAAGAAGGAAGGAAAACCATGATGAGCAGGGGGCACAAAGGAGCAGCATGTATTCAAGGCAATGGAAGGAATTCAGGGTGGTTCAAGGGTGGGGTTCAAGTGGACTAACGATGTGAGGTAAGGTTGAAGAAGAAAGGCAAGGACTAGATTAGCTGGAGTCTAGAGTGTCATGCTAAGGCTTTGAATTTTATCCTATGAGCCATGGTAAGGACTAGTGACAGATTTTGATCAGAGTCCTGATATCAAGTTTCTTTTGCTCTGACAATGGTATGAAAAGCATCACGTTTAGCATGTGGAATAGGGACAGACTAGAGGAAGAAACGTTAGTTAGAGGCCCCAGTAGTAAGGGAGTGCATTAAAGAAAAGAGAGGAGGCCGGGTGCAGTGGCTTAACGCCTGTAATACCAACACTTTGAGAGGCTGAGGCAGGAAGATCACTTGAGCTCAGGAGTTCAAGACCAGCATGGGCAACATGGCAATCCCCACAAAAAATACAAAAAACTAGCTGGATGTGTTGGCACACACCTGTAGTCTCAGCTACTGGGGATGGAGGGGAGCCTGAGACAGGAGTATTGCTTGAGCCCTGGAGGGTGAGGCAGCAGTGAGCTGTGATCATGCTATTGCACTGCTGCCTGTTTGACACAGGGAGACCCCGTCTCGAAAAAAATAAAAATAGAAAACAAAAGGAAGAAACTGTGGTTTGATTAGTCAGAAACATTCAGGTAATTCCTCCATGAGATTTTTCGCCTGGGTTTTTGGGCTTTATCTCTGAAGTATTTTCCAAACATGTATAATCCATGTGAATCACTGGCAATGTCTGTTAAACTACAGACTCCCAGGCCCCTCCCTTGATGAGGGATTCAGCTGGTCTAGGGTAGAGCCCAGGAATCTGTATATGTAACCCTATTCCAGTTGATTCTTAGAATTAGTCATGATTAAGGAACTGTTTTAGAGAATGTCTTCTTCAATGTGGTTTTAATTGCTAAGTAGGTTTACTTCTGTCGTATTTGTGTACATTAATTTGTCAAATTTCTACTAAGGGAGTAGGTTAGGACCCATAGAAAATGTTAAGGTTGATGCTTGTCATTTTTCTTCAAGGTCCTTAGACCAATAATACTGGCATCAAAAATAATCTTCAAACCAATTTGCTAGTTCGTAGTACTCATCACTGTGATTTCTACCCCACAGCCTCAGCATAGAAAGTAGGAAGTGAAATGAGCTATGCTCTTCTGGAGCCACCCCTTTCTGAAATGTTTTGATGGTAACTTCTCAGGCCTCCATTCCATCACTTTCTAATTGTGTGCCAGCCCAGGGAAATGAGTGGGATTCGCTCCTGCTAAGCTCCATGAATAGGACCTGATGGTCAAAATCAGTGGGTCACAAATTTTAGCTTCCATCAGAATCACTTGAAAGGCTTGTTGAAACATAGGTTGCTGGGCCCCACCTCCAGAGTTTCTGAATCAAGAAAGGCCCAAGAATTTGCATTTTCAGGAAGTTCCCAGATGATGTTAATGCCACTGGTCCGGGAGTGTACCCTGAGAACCACTGTTCTAAACACATTGACATTACTCTCCCCCTCAGCCACTGGGATTCGTTTAAGGGCCTCAGCCAGTCACCTATGGCCTTCCTCTGTTTGCATTGATTGTACGCTTCAGCCCTGAGCACATTACAGAAGCTGACTCAGTTATGATGAAGCTCAGGGCTTTTGCTTGGTTAGAAAGGCTCTATCTTCTAAGTAATGAGATGTGTGGACTCAAGGCCAGAACTGCTACTGCCATTTTGCCATCCTGAAGGAAGCTAGTTAAAAGAGGAAACTGACTCATGGAGAAGAGGAAATTGAAATATATGGCACTCGAATCTGTAAGCCTAAGCCCAGGTCAGTTTGTTTCAAAAGCTGCCATTTTTTGCCTGAGCCAAAAAATTCCCTTTGTTGCTGAAGTCAGTTTAGATTGAGTTTTCCCTTAGTTGCTACCTGACAGAGGTGTCCTTTTGAGGGCTCGAATGCACTTAATGGAAAGCAATAGGCAAAACTCTGCCTCCCAGTGGAAACTGCATGGCTAATCCCTACTGGAGAGCACTCAGAAAAGGAACACAGGCAGTGGTAGTAAGAACGGTTTTGAACAACTGCATTTTTGTGTCACCTGGCTAAATCAACTCCCCATTGCAAATCAGGGCTTAATGTGGACTTAGTATAAATGAATCCTGATTGAGGGTACAATCTAGTAAGAACAAGGTTTTGAAATTCCAAGGCTAAGGACAGAATGCTTTTGTTTGTTTATTTGATACGGAGTCTCTCTCTGTCACCCAGGCTGGAGTACAATGGCATGATCTCGGCTCACTGCAACCTCTACCTCCCCACTTCAAGTGATTCTTCTGCCTCAGCCTTTGGGTAGCTGGGATTACAGATGCATGCCACCATGCCCGGCTAATTGTTTTGTATTTTTGTAGAGACTGGGTTTCGCTGTGTTGGCGGTGAATTCAAACTCTTGACCTCATGATCTGCCTGCCTTGGCCTCCCAAAGTGCTGGGATTACAGGCGTGAGTCCCCATGCCTGGCCTAAAGACTGCTTCTGAACAATTTCAGAAAGTAAAAATGTGGCCAAATGTGGTAAAAATAGTTTCTGGTTGGAGTGAAACTCCAAATGGGTTGAATATGAGGCTAGACAAATGGTTATCAACTGGGAGCAATTTTAGCACCCAATAAATGTTTGTCAATGTCTTGAGACACTTTTCATTGTCCTGCCTGGGGGAGATGTACTATTGGTATCTTTTGGGTAGAGGCCAGGGATGCTGCTGAACATCCCGCAGTCCACAGGACAGGGCCCCACAGTGAGTTATTCAGTCTAAAATGTCAATGGTGCCACAGTTGAGACATTCTGAGCTAGGCTTAGGAGAAGTCAGATG
Source organism: Cebus imitator (assembly GCF_001604975.1). Classification (NCBI taxonomy): domain Eukaryota; kingdom Metazoa; phylum Chordata; class Mammalia; order Primates; family Cebidae; genus Cebus; species Cebus imitator. The sequence goes on along the minus strand of NW_016107542.1, from coordinate 1,055,223 downwards.
GCTCTGTATATGTGCGGTTTTCGTATGGGTTGCGTGGAAGGACATCACTTAGGACTTGGGTGGCCTAATAGAAAGATGTTCTATTTCACGACAGAGCGAGGACAAACTGGGTTTTGTCCAGTCAATGACAGATGTGAATGTGGTGTCAGAGGAGGTAAAGGGTAGATTTACAGACCTGGGAGATGTAAAGTAAATCACACGTAGTTTACATTTTAAGTTGAAATTGGTAAATCTAGGACACATTCTAGGCTGCATTGTGTCCTCGCCAGAGTTCTCTGTTTTGTAGGGTTGAGTTTTTTTTCGTTTGGTTTTCAATGCAGGGATGAAATACTGGACCATTTATTTTTGAAAGCTCTGATAATTCCTATGACTCACGCAAAATTTGATTGTTCTCATTTGTCATAAATATAATTTATAGGAGGTTTTGGAATATAGTGCTATAGCATTTAAAACGGTCTTACAATGGGGGCTGCTGTGGAATTAGAGGCATTGTGGCCTCTGCTGAACTAGATAACCATAGATTGCTTATTAGGACATAAGTATTTTAACCTGCAAGTTAGAGTAATGCAGCAAGTTCTTTAAGTATTACCATTTCACCGTGATATTTCATTTTTGAACTTTTAAGCATTTTGTGGAAGTAGATAGTTTATTCATTTAATGTTTTCTTAGTTGGTTATGTAAAGAGGTTTAAATTCATATTATACTGCTGCTCACATTCCTGGCAGTGTTGAGTTTCTGAATGAATATGCTTCCTTCCAGCCTGGCTCTTTGGAAGGGTTATGTCCTAGCATCTCTATATCATTTTAGAAACACATTTATGAGGAGTTCTCATGTTGAGAATGACCATATCTGGAGAGTGGAGGGGAGACCCAGTTTTTTGAGGCTGGCTTTAGGGTTATATGGTAGATGTAAAAACTGCAGGTAACTCGGAATTGTTGGAGGATAGAACCTAGAGGAGATACTGGAGAGGCAAGAACAATGAAGGAAGGCATTTGTATAGTGTTTGTATTTTTATCCCAAAAACATTTAGTAAGCCATGGAAGGTTTTTGATCAAGAGACGATTTGTTTGCATATGAGTATTTAAAAATATGACTATCTGAAAAGGTGATTGTGTCTGTATAGAATCTAGAGGGCACTCACGGTACCGGAAAGCCTTTGTGTGTTGAATGAATGCAGAGAGGCAGTATTGGTTAATGGTTAATAGAGTGGGTGCTGGAGTGGTGAGTCTTCCTCAGTTCAAAGCCTGGCTCTGACCCTCTCAAATCTTAAGCAAATTATTTAGCCTCTCTTTATGCCTCAAGTTTTTCACCTGAAAAATAGGGGTAGGAAGAGCACCCACTTCTTATGAGGGTTGGATGCCTTTAGAATAAAGCATTTAGAACAGTGTCTGGCATATAATAAAGGAGCAGCTTCAGTGTGCAGGAAAGGCAATTACAGGTAGAGGCCCAGGATTTGAACAATGTAAGGCTGTGGTCCTTAACCCTGACTGTGCATTAAAGTCTCCTGGAGAGCTTTTAAGAATATCAACACAGGAACAGCTCTACTCTAGACCAGTTGAATAATGTGTCTGGCAGTGGGGCCTGGGCATGAACATTTTTATCTCTCCAGGTGAGTCTAATGTGCCTTCCAATTGTAACTTACTCAGTGTCAAGCCTGAGGCTGTGGCCACTGGGTATAGAGGGAGAGCTGTGTTATAGGTTTTGAATGAGAATGTACCCTTAGAGAGGCAGGGGTGTTGCAGTGTCTGTGGCAGGAGAAACAAATGCAAATTCTTGCCAGGGTTCCAAAACAGCCTCCAGTCCTTGCTTTGTGCATCCTGCTCCTGGCCTAGCATCTCACATCCAGCTAGATTTGTCAGCTGTTAAGGAACCAAGGACCATGGGAGGTCAGAAGCTGGGCACAGCTAGACTGTTTGGAACCCAGCTGGCGTCTACCTATCAGGTGATGGATTACATATCACCGATCTCATGCCTTTACAAATCAATCTACCAATAAGGACTTGTCCAGCACCTTCTGTAGGACCCACAGTATGCCAGGTGACTGGAGGATAGCAACCGGATAGCAATGTGGCTGCTCTGGGGGGTGAGTTGTTAAATTGTTTTGTTTGCTTTTTCTGCAGGAGCCAAACCTCAGGCTTGTTAAGTGGTAATTGACAGTCCTTTTTTCTAAGGAAGTTTTTCTTGGATTTGCTGCCAGTAGAAGAGTATTACCTCTCAGAGCACTATAGCATTCATTTATCGAGTGGCCACTCAATTATCAGGCATGACAGAGTTTGCCATCTAAAATAGGAAAGACCACTTAATGATTCCTAGAGTCAAAAGTCTGGAATAAATGGATAGACAGATCAAAGAGTTAAGGGGATTCTATTGTAATTGGAGAACCACTTTTAACAGAAGCTGGGACTTCCACTGAGATCTTAAAGGAGCCCTTGAATG
>NW_016107542.1:1042691-1052433 GCF_001604975.1 Cebus imitator | reverse complement strand
AAAAAAAAAAAAAAAAGATATAATGATTTTCAGCTGTTCTTGTGATAGGATAACAGGAAGTAGGCTGTGGATTTTTTGCCAAACCACCACGGTGGGAACAGATTTAAGACCTGGTAGTAATTGGAATTCTATTTTTCTGTCTCCCGCCACCCCCAGGAGACGTTGAGCTCTCTCAGAAGGCATGTTTATCACAGCAGTTTTCAGGGCCTCATTGTTTTTCTGAATGGACAATGTTTGCATGTGAGGGAAATGAGAAGTTTCACCCTTTTGGAGATGTTTCCTTGTATAGTTGAAGAACTGGTCATGGTTCCTGACCAAATTGAAAGACAATTGATGGTTAATGACCCAAATCAGCCCTCCTTCCTAATTTGACTTGGGTTTGCTTTGGGAAGAAGTTAATGAAAGGTCATTTGGAAGCACCAGTCAGAGAGGTCTCATTGTAGGTAGAGATGGAGAGGGGAAATGTTGGGATTGGGAGGGGAAACTTGGGGAATGAGACATACCTGAGACTGCCATTGACTCTAATATTTGCTTTTTGCATTCTTAGCCATAATACCACAATTGTTACTGAGAACACCACAATATGAACAGTGTCCTTCTTTGCAATAAACACTTGCTACTTTCCTGCTGTGAGAAGTAAATATTGTAAAGGCAAAAATTATGGCTTAAATACTTGAAGGGCTTACTATATTTGTGGAATTGAATTGGAATATGGGAAGACATCTTTTAATCAGCTTCCTCAGTGAACTCTAGGTACCTTTCAGGGAGTAAGTGACTACAAGAAGGATGGATCATTCTTTAGTTTTCTCTGTTTATATTTCTTGTTCCCTTCCTTCCTCTCATTTGCCAGGGACTGCAAGAAAGGACAAAGAAGAGATAGAGAGTTAGTTGGCTGGCATAAAGACTGCTCAAAACAAAATGACAGATGCTGGCAAGGATATGAAGAAAAAGGAACTCTTATGGTGTTGGTGGGAATGTAAATTAGTACAGCCACTATGGAAAATAGTATGGAGTTTCCCAATAAACCAAAAACAGAACTACCATACTATCCAGCAATTTCATTACTGGGTATTTATCCAAAAGAAACAAAGTCAGTCTACGAAAGGGATACCTACACTTGCATACTTATTGCAGAGCTATTCACATTAGCAAAGATATGCAGTTGACCTAAGTGCCCATCAATGGATGAATGGGCAAAGAAAATGTGGTATAGTTACACAATGGAATCCCATTCAGCTACAAAAGAGAGTAAGTTTATGTCATTTGCAGCAACATGGATGGAACTAGAGATCATTATCCTGAGTGAAATAAGCCAGGAACAGAAAGACAAATATCTCATGTTCTTACTCTCATGTGGGAGCTAAAAAAGTTGGTCTCATGGAAACAGAGTAGAATGACAAATAGCTGAGGCTAGGAAGGGTGTGGCGTGGCAAGGGGGACAATGAAGAGAGGCTAATGGATATAGATACACAGACAGATACAAGGAATAAGCTCTAAGGCTTGATAGTAAAGTGACCACAGTTAACAAGAATGTATTATGTATTCCAAAATAGCTAAAACCAGATAACTTGAAATGTTCCCAACATGTAGTAATAATAAATATTTGAGGTGATGAGTACCCCAAATACCCTGACTGAACCATTGCATAGTCTATGCACATAACAAAATATCACATGCACCCTATTAATATGTCGAGTATTCATATCAGTACAAATATTTTTTAAAAAGACTCCTCAAAACAAGCAACAAAAGATACACGAAGGTCATGGGAGATCTTGTCTTTCCTTTGCAGTGATTTCATCACAGACCTTGCTTGGCTAGAGGACAGTTTTCTAAATGTGAAACAAAAAAAGATCGCTGTGTCTTACATAGTGTGAGAAGAATGTCTTGAGTTTGTGTGTTGCCTTTCTTCTGAGTAGGTTCAAAGTATTTTGCCAATATGACATCAGTATTCCCTGGGAGGAGGCTACAGATGAATTCTGAGGAGAATAATCCCTTTTCAGCAGTTTGGAGGAGCTCAGGCACAGATCAGCTTCCTCACTGAGTTTATGCAAAGTGTCTCCTGATTATTCTAAGCCTCACATACAGAAAGATGGCATTGATATTTAATGTGGCTAGATGAAGTCTAAGTGAGATCTCTTGATGAACTCCATGTCTTATACTTTAAACAGGTATACTATAAATTTTTATAGCTCATTTTTCTTCTTGACAATGGCATTCTTAGGACTGGCCTTCATCTAGCATCAGTCTGTGGAGCAAGGCAAAAATAAACTGAGAGCAAAATAAGAGATACCAAGTCGTATGTGTGTTAGCATGACTTAGCACCAAATTGGATCACCACAGGTAAAACTTGCAGTCTTAGAGGACCCCCTAAAGAGGGAAATGAGACGTCCTTTTTCCCTCTGTTGTTTTGATTAGGATCTTGTAGCAAAGTATGGCAGTTAGAAATTCTGTTAGTAACTAGAAGGAAAAATAAAGCAATAGTTATAATTTGCATCAGTTATAACTTCTTTTTCTGTGTTTTATTTTTCCAAATAAATTTAAGTCATATCCACTAAAGCTGCATGTATTTTCTTTTTTTAATTCTGGCCCCCCTCCCCTACTGTCCATCCTGTCTTCTGTTTGGCTCTCTTAAGAAATCTTGGGAGGTTCTGCCCATGGAAGAAAATTTATAGAATATGAAGAGAAATGGAACTGTGCCTTGTAGATCTAATATCATTTCCTCTAATCAAGTTCACTTCAGGAGACAATTCATTGGAGAAATTACCGGAAATATTGCAAGAAGGATTATTTGGAAATTGAAGGTGAAAACAGGAACTATTCATCAGATCAAATTCTTTTCCCATTTCCTTTGTCTCTGATATGAATTGGCTTCAGTTTGTACTAAGAGGTCTAATATACCGTCAGATAGAACAGCTCCTCTATTAGAATCTTTTTTCTTTTTTTGTATATTTTTAAAATGTATTATTAATATTATTCTAATTGACAAATAATAATTGAATATATTTATGGAGTACAATGTGATGTTTTGATATATTTATACAATATGTGACATGATTAACTTAACCTAATTAACATATCTTTCACCTCACTTACCTATTATGTTTTATGGTGAGACATTTGAAATTCACCCTCCTAGTTATTTTGAAATATAAAGTACATGATTATTGACTGTAGTCACTCTGTTGTGCAATAGATCTCAAAATCTGTTCCTTCTGTTTGATTCTTTATTCCCTTTGATCAACAACTTTGATTCCCACCCTCCCCACCTCCCCAGCCTCTGGTCATCATCAGAATCTTCATTTTCTTAATCATCAAAGTATCTCTGGTAGGGGATGTTACTGGCCATTTAAATCTTGTTCAGTTATAGGTACTTATGCTGTATCTAGACTTGGCAGTGTACATATTTGGTTTTACAACCAAAGTAGCAAGTTGACTGTGCCTTTCATGTGGTTATCTGGATTTGGGGTACGGAGGATCTTTGTATTGTTCTCCCCAGATACTCACTGGTTAATTAAAAAAAAATCTTCTTGGGAGTTTAGTGGGAGTTCTTGGTTTATATGGATTAAATAAGAGACTGTGATGTTTTGTGACATCTGCTTATAATTTCACTCCCAAATTCATCTTCTCAGCTTTGTTTTTCTGTTGTTATTGTTATACACATTACTTTTGCTGATAAATTTTCAGTGTCTTTCCTTCCAGAGCCTAAATCAATCCCTTGGTGTGGGTACTTGGAAACTCCTGCCCCCATAAAAACTCCCCTTTCTCCCCAAAAAGATGTTCTCTTTTCTCAGCAAGAAATACCTGCTACAGTCCTGTGTTTCCTTTGGTCTTGATCTCTAGAATCATATGGGAGTAGATCTGTGGAATTTTTGTCATTATATACATGTCGTCATGTTCAATAAGGTTGGAGATCACAGAAGCATTACTCTTTTTGCCATGTAATTTTGTCTTCCTTTGTTATTTTTAACCTTTTCTTCAAGTGCATTGACATTTGTAATGTTTGGGACCATAACCATGGAGCCCACAGTTGAAGCCCCAGCATGCACGCACTTAAAGCACCCCTTAAGTGACTAACGAGGGTAATCTGTATCCAGACTATACTTATCATGTTCCTGTAACCACTGAAATTCTGCTGCAATCAGAGCTCAGACCGAAAATGTTTAAAGCCTTGATGAAGTTGTGTCCTTTGGAGTACATAGCATGAAGCTCTCAGAGACATGACACTTTGTACTGTAATCCTCTTGTAACGTGGCAGTACAGAGTCTTGGACCAGATACACGAGACACTTACCTTGTACTAAAGTTGTTTCATGGAAAGAAGTTAACAGTAAGGGTCCACTGTGTGTAATTTAAAGCACCAGATATAAATCTATGGTATTTGTTCATTGACATAGACCATGTAGATCAAGCACCAGTCGTAACATATAACCTCTGATGAGTAGGCATTGCAGAGGCAGGGTACCCATGTCTGTCCTGTGTTCAGCCTGAAGATGCTCCCATTGGTTGTAGTGAGTACCAGTTTTTCAGGTCGCAGAAGCCTGTAGCCACTCTCCTTTACAGAGCTGCATGTAGTTCTCGGGTCTGGGTGAGCTCTCAGAGGTGCTCAGGAGAGCACTGGCTTGCTCTCCAGAGTTCAGAGGTGCCAGAGAGGAGACTGGTGGATGCCCAGTTTTTGATAAGGGAAAGGAAGAGTGGCCCTTATCAAAGCAACGTAGGATTTCAGAGCATGAAGAGACCTTACCTCCCTCATTATGATCAGGAAAACATACTAAAAAGTGCACTCTTTAAACTTCTGGCTTTTCCTCAGGTTCTGTAGGACCTTGAGTTCAGGAATGCAGGGACTCATAAGGTGGATATGTTTGAGAATTTCAATATGAAGTCTGCAGGCCCCAGACAAGATGTAAAGCTGTGTTGGCATGTCCCATTAATAAGCAGCTGAGCAAGTAACAGCTGGGAGTTTGGGTATAAAGTGTCCATGAGTTGTGTGTTAGAAGGGTTTTTGGCCCATATTCAGCATAAAGTGCCATCTAAATGGTAAGTAATATTTTTTCTGCTTGTCTAGAGGATGACTCTAGTTACCTTGCTTAAGAAAGAAAGAAAAAACTTTCAAAGCAGTGTTGTAGAAGGAACTTGTTTGACTCTAAAATGGCTTTGCAAAATTTTTCATCACCTTAATATGGTGTGACCCTGGCATTTGGATTCAAAAGCTAAGGTTTTTGTCCAGGCTCTGTTATTCACAAGCTCTATGTCCTTGCCAAAGTCCCTTAACTCCTTCTGAGCCTTACTTTCTTCATTTGGGGAAAGGAAATAATTCTTGCTCAGCCTCTGGCCTTTTATAGCATTTCATCTGGATCCAAAGAAAGAATGAATGTCTAAAGTGACTATCAGTAGTATTGGTGGAGTGTATAGTGAGGTTTTCACTGGGACAGTGTATAGATATTAAGAATTTTAAATTGTAGGAAAGAAAGCAGGATAGAGGTATGTAAACTTGCCTAATGACTTAAATGGCCCTCCTGGGAGGGAAGGGACCAAAATCTTTCGACCTCCTCTCCTTGTAATTTCAGGTTACAGAAACCTTTGAATGGGCTCGGTGAACCAATACCATAGGACGATGAAAAGGTCCCTATGTTAAAGTGCCTATGTGGATACACAGAGTTGTGCTGGATGTTAGCAATGGCATTGGATCCTGCCTTGTTCCAAAAAGTGAAGGATTCTGCTTTGAGCAAATGGCTTGGGCATGTGAATCTAAAAAGATGGCAGCTGGTAGCCCAAATCACTTTTGGCATAGAGCACCCTGAGCTGAGATAACACTGAGCAAAGAAGCTCATTTTTTTTTAACCTGAAGATCCACATTACCTAGATAGAGGTTCGTACTCTGTTAGGCAGGAGAGTAGAGTGATTCCCAATAATATCAGTTGCCCCTTCAGGTAAGAAATATCTTGAAATGCCCTTTCCCTGTGCTGAAATGAAAATCATAGATAAGATATATATACATATTTAATCAACCAAAAATAATCAAAATAATATTCTTAGTATAATACAAAGGAAACATGAAGGAAAACAATTTATTAAAAAGCAGAATGGCCAAACCACATCAGAGACAACATACAGTGGTCAGATATTGCACATGTAGGATCTTCGTGAATGTGGCCACCTATAGGCCAGCATATCCATATGATACTGGTATAGTAGAATAGAATGGACACTGTCATATCACAAGTAGTGTGGCTGTTAGTGATATGGATTTTCTGAAATGGTGAGCCACAGTTGGTGATGTTCAGCTTAAATACATAACAACCTTCCCTTTTCTAGACATACTGGCTGTATTCCTGGAAAATTCAGTTATAGTAAAATTATAACAAAGTAATTTTTGCTTATACATAAGACAAAATCAAATCTTTGCTCAGATAATTATAAATAAGGAGGAAACTCTTGACGCCTGTTGGAACATCTTTGGGTATGTGAGGCATATAGACCTTTTTTTTTTTCAGGGTCTTGCTGTTTTGCTCAGGCTGGAGTGCAGTGGAATGATCATAACTTACTGAAGTCTTAACTTCTGAGCTCCCAGTCATCCTCCTTCCTCAGCCTCCTGAGTAGCTGGGACTACAGGCATGCATCACTGTGCCTGGCTAAGGTTTTATTACTTATAGAGACAAGGTCTTGCTATGTTGCCTAGGATGGTCTTGAACTCCTGACCTCAAGTGATTCTCCTGACTCAGCCTCCTGTAGACCATTTTTCCTGATGTGTAGGATATGCCACTGCTTTGCAGGATGTCTAGAATCCTGGCCCTCTAAAAGTCAGCAACACAAAGCCTTCAGTCATTGTGACAACTAAAATGTGCCCTCATATTTCCAAGACACCCTCTGGGAATGCTAACATTGTCATAAGAAACTCTGGGGTAGAGGCCCAGCCTCACTTAAACTGTTTTGGACATAGCTGGAGGTGACCCTGCATTTTAGTGATGTCAGGGTTAGCCAATGGAAGACCATTTTAAGCTTCATGGGACACCAGGTTTCTTGAATCATTTTGTTTTCTAAAGCAACTGTCTTCTGTTGGAAGCTATTATGGTCCTCTGGAGATCAAAGAAGTATGACTAAGTTCTGGCTCTAGGGGATAAATTGGAGAAAGCAGGACTGGCAGACCCTTTGCCCATGAGCAAGTACCTAGAACTTCTTATCTCTATTGGGGTGAGAAAGCCATGAAAAGAGGATTTAGACTTTCTGCTCATCTGGACAAATGGAGTCCCAATGACATCATGTTTAAGAGCATATATTTGAGAGTTGGACAGATCTGGGTTTGAATCCTGTTTCTGTCATCTCATAGCTGTCTGACCGTGGACAAGTTACTCAGTGGTCTGAGGCTAAACATTAAACTGGAGATAGACCTAGTATCTTAGTGCCTTGCCGCTGCTCTAACAAAATATGTTAAATGGGATAATCCATAAACAATAGAAATTTATTGCTGATAATTCTGGAGGCTGGGAAGTCCAAGATCAAAGGTGCCAGCAGATTTGGCGTCTGGTGTGGGCCTGTTCCTTGTGGCTGGCAACTTCTAGGCAACATCCTCATATGGTAGAAGGAAAAAACCAGCTTCCTCAGATCTCTTACAAAGGCTCTAGTCCCTCATGATCTCATCACCTCCCAGATGCCCCATCTTCCAATACCATCATGTTGGTAATTACAATTCAGCTTAGGAATTTGTAAGGGACACAAACACTCAGACCATAGCACCTACTTAGAAGGCTGGTGGTGAAGCACAATGAGATCTTAATAAAGAGCTTTGCATTACTATGTTCCAGGCACATAGTAAGACCTTAGTTAACTCCAGCATCTTAACTATTGTTGCTTACAGTCATACAGTCATCGTTTGAGGGCTTTTTTAAACTTTTAAGTTCAGGGATATATGTACAGTTTTGTTACATATGTAAACTTATGTCACGGGAATTTGTTGTACAGATTATTCATCACCTAGGCATTAAACCTAGTACCCATTAGTTATTTTTCCTGATCTTCTTCCTCCTCCCAACTTCTACCATCTGATCAGCTCCATTGTCTCGTTTCTCTCTATGTGTCCATGTGTTCTCATCATTTAGCTTGCACTTACTCATGACAGCATGCAGTATTTGGTTTTCTGTTCCTGCCTTAGTTTGCTGAGGATGATGGCCTCCAGCTCCATCCATGTCCCTGCAAAGTACATGATCTCATTCTTTTTCATGGCTGCATAGTATTCTGTAGTATATATGTAACACATTTTCTTTATCCAGTCTATCATTGTTGGGCATTTAGGTTGATTCCATATCTTTGCTATTGTGAATAGTGTTGCAGTGAAGATACACATGCACGTGTTTTTATAATATAATTATTTATATGCCTTTAGGTATATACCCAGTAATGGGATGGCTGGGATGAATGGTATTTCTGTATTTATTTCTTTGAGGAATCATGATGCTGTCTTCCACAATGGTTGAACTAATTTACACTCCCACAAACAGTATATAAGACTTCCTTTTTCTCCATAATCTTGCCAGCATCTGTTACTTTTTGACTTTTTAATAACAGGGGGCTTATGTTTGTGGGGAAGGGCATTAGTGACAACTGAGGCTCTACAGAACAGTCCTGAGACAATGTACAGCTCCATTTCAGTAAAGAAGGATGAGAGTTTTTCTAGAAAGTTATTGAGGAAGGAAAAACAAGCCAGCTCTGGATTATATTGAAGGGAATGTCTTAAACATGACAGCAAACATCTTTTCTCTAACCCCTAATACTTAAAATTACGTGCTTTTAATACTTCCTACTGAGTTCCAAAGAGGCAATATGATGATCACACAATAACTTTTACACAACAGGAGGTATACAAAAGCTCTGCCCTGAAATTCCAGGTTTTCTGTCTCATGTGACTTATCTCCAGCTAAGCAGAGCTAGAACCTGTTACTACTCTGGAGGGCCCTGTAACAGAAATTCATGTGATTCTTCCTTATATACATGCTTTCCTAAAGAGTGAATATTAAGGTGTCCTTTTGCTGATACAAAACAAGCAACCAGGTACACTCATGCAAACACATTTTCCCAGGACAAACCACAGAGGAAAAACTGTTGGAATAGGTTTAATGAAAACATTTTTCCAGCTCAGAATTTCTTAAAGAGATCCAGCTTTCTTATGGAAAACAGCCCAGGATTCATAGAAAAAATATTGAACTATTCTTCTTTTCGTTGATCAGTGTTGTTTTGCCAAAGAAGACACTGGCTGTCTTGTTTACTGAAGAGTGGAAGAAAGTTCTAATCATATGCCTCTCTATCATTCCATGAGCAGTTGTTCAAATTTGTTTTCCTTTGTAACAGTAGCGCAAGTGCTTTTCTTTTTTCAAAAACAGAAAAAAAAAGAAAGAAAGAAAGAAAAAAAGGATAAAAAAATATGAAGGAGAGGAAGAAAGAGGAAGAGGAAGAGTGAGAGAGAACGGGGGTATTGCTTTATTGCCTGGGCTAGAATGCAGTCTAAAAAATGGGTATGCCTTATAATTGTGCTTCATAATAGAGACATGAAAAAAAAATGAGGGAAGAAAGTAACAAACAAGCAGCCAACCAATAATTCATTTAAACCTGTAAATAGGTGTGATGTGGTACTGATAAGAGTGTATGTTCTGTGTATTTAAAGTGGAGAGTTCTATAAATGTTAATTAAGTTTACTTGTTCCAGATCTGAGTTCAAATCCTGGATATCGTTGTTAATTTTCTGTCTCATTG
>NW_016107542.1:1017750-1041426 GCF_001604975.1 Cebus imitator | reverse complement strand
GTGTTTTTCAGCTCCATTAATTCACTTATATTCCTCTCTAAATTGTGTATTCTTGTTAACATTTCATCAAACCTTTTTTCAAAGTTCTTAGTTTCTTTGCATTGGGTTAGAACAAGTTATTTTAATTCACAGAAATTTATCATCCACTTTTTGAAGCCTGCTTCTGTTAATGGAACACACTCATTCTCCATCAGGCCTTGTTCCGTTGCCGATGAGGAACTGTGATCCCCTGTAGAGGGAGAGGTGTTCTGATTTTGGGTATTCTCAGCCTTTTTAGGCTGGTTTCTTCCCTTCGTTATAGATTTATCCATCTGTGATCTTTATAATTACTGTCTTTATAATTGGGTTTCTGAGTGGACGTCCAACTTGTTGATTCCCAGAGCTAAAATCTGAGCAACCCACTGCGCCGGCCTGAATAGCGGCGTTAAGATTGATGGTGCTTTTCTGACTCTGCACCAAGAACCACCGCACCAAGGCAGCGGCCAAACCGCCTCGCCGGCCACAAGAGTGGCGCTGGCGACCTGTGGGCCTCCTCTGCTGGGAATCTCCTGGTGTGTGAGCAACAAAAATTCGTCTGAAAGTGTGGCGTCCTCTCGTTCTCTGCCCTTTCACTGGGAGCTACAATCCTGAGCTGCTAGTGATCAGCCATCTTGGATCTCTCTCCAGGCAAGTGCTTTTCTTATAACTGTCTTGGCTCATCAAACTTTAAGACAATAAAAAGATAAGTATATAAAATAAATGAGGACTAAGGGGAAGGATAAATATGGCAAAGGTAAGTATGGAAAATGTATGCCTGTGTAATAAAAATTTGACTCTAGGCTTCCCAGTGACTAAGGCAAAGAGGAAAATCCCATTTTGTTATGTGATTTTTAAAAAATGAAGTTTTTTAGGAAGAGCTTAGTTGTCCCTAGTATTAAGAACAGAAGTGAGTTTTCTCAGTTTCTCATAAAAAGTATTTTGAGTTATTGATGACCAAGTTCCTCAAATGCCCTGCAGTGACTGTGACTGAATTGCAACGGATCTCTTTGTATAAGTCCCTCATTCTTGGCATTTTGCCAAAGCATAATTCTATAAAGGGAAAGAACCTCCAGGCAATCTTCCATTATATTATTTATTTTCAACTGAAGTTTTCAAAATATTAAGCAGCACAGAGTTAGAGGTCATCTCTGATAAGTACCTGGAACGCAACTCTTCTCAGCAGATGGGAAAGCCCAAAGCCACAGGCTTGCAACAGTTCACTAAGCTGGGTGGAGATGACATTCTCTTATAAATATGAAAAGGAAACCCAAAGGTATGGGGGCTAGAAGAGGTCACCCACCTTGACATGGAGAGAGGCAAGTACATCAAAGAAGATGTAGGAAGAAAAAAATGAACAATAATTTAATTAACTTAAGATAACCACTGTTCACACTTATGTATATTTCCTTCTTTTTGCCTCCTAGTGGGTAACATTAACACAATCAAATATGCACACAGGCTGGGTGCAGTGGCTCATGCTTGTAATCTCAGCACTTTGGGAGGCTGGGGTGGGAGGCTTGGTGAGCCCAGGAACTCAAGGCTGTGGTAAGCTGTGATAGCACCACTGCACTCCAACCTGGGTAACAGAGCAAGACCCTTCCTTTCCACCTCCCAAAAAGACTAGGCATACAATTTTATATAATTTCTCACTCATTTAAGCAGCATAAAACCAGTTATTTTGTTTAATTGGGATCTGTAGACTGCTGTAATATAATCCCCATTATGGCTTCAGACCTTCTATAAAATATGTCATAGACCCCCTGCCATGAGTAAGTGATGCTTTAGGAAAATTAGGAAAAGAGGCTTTTTAAATAGATTGGGACTCCGTAAAGAGACCAGAGGAGGATGTAGGAAGTGAGAGCTGAGTGTGGAGGGGAGTTAAGCAGAAACAGAGAATCAGAACTGGGAATGACTGGGAGAACATAAGCCCCTAGAGAATTTACTAACCATTTGGGACTCCCCATGAATGTGGGATTAGGGGTTCAATTTTATCTCAAGATGAAAAAAGTGTACCTTCTGTAATTTTTTTTAAATATATAAACATGTGTAAGTTCTGTCCTTTTATAAAAAGGTAGAAATAGAACAGTGGTGAGTTATTATAATAGGGTAGTACAACTTGGCAAGATTTTTGTCTTTTAAAAGCAGCTTTCCAGAAATCACATTTTTCCATGGTCAAGAATTTCTCCTTTTTGGGGGGTGTGGTGAGTAACAAAAGTAGTGTTTTATTTATTTATTTATGAGACGGAGTCTCACTCTATCACCCAGGCTGGAGTGCAATGGCCTAATCTTGGCTCACTGCAACCTCTGCCTCCCAGGTTCAAGCGATTTTTCTGCCTCAGCCTTTCAAGTAGCTGGGATTACAGGCATGAGCCACCACACCCAGGTAATTTTTTGTATTTTTACCGGAGATGGGATTTCACCATGTTGGCCAAGTTGGTCGTTAACTCCAGACCTCAGGTGATTTGCCTGCCTCTGCCTCCCAAAGTGCTAGGATTACAGGCATGAGTCACCATGCCCGGCCAGTAATCTGTTACTTATAGAGGGAGGCTGGTGTTTACACTCAAACCAGCCCCATATACAGATACTTCTTAAGTGTCTACTACTTACTTTGTTAAATTTCATCTCTCCTTCCCCAAATTAAAAACGTTTCTGATGCTTAAATACAACCACAAACTCATTGAAGGCATATCTTGAATGACCGTTAGGTTCTGATATTCCTTCTTTGACCTTGAACAGATTTTTTTGTCCCCTTATTGTTTTGAAATGTGTCGTTTTTTTCTTTGCTACTTTGAATTACCTTCTCTTCCAGGAAGGGATGGGTAAATACATTTTCTTCAATCGTGGTCGTTTTCTGCTGGCCAGATGTTGCGGTAAAATTCCACCTTCTCCAGGGACTAAAGTGTGACTATCTGATGAAGAGGCTAATCTTTTTCTGTTTTTATCATATGTGGCTTATAGGAATCAGCCCCACTGTGTATGATTGCTTTGTCCTCTGACAGCCTTCAGAAGTACTGGGAGGGAGTCTGTCAGGGGATTGTTTCAGACAATCTCTTTCTGCACTAAGAGATTATGTCTTCTAAAGAAATTCAACCAAATGTGACTTTAACCATCTAAAGTCTTCTTCTCCCAATAAGTGGATTTAAGTATCTGAAAAGACACAATGCAATTAGAGACTTCCAATTGATTAAATTAAACAGCTGGGATGAATGAGAGGCTGTATTCTTCCTGTAGTTATAAAGTCTTCTCCATTCCCTAGTATTCAGTTAATGAAAAGAAATACATGTTTTGATTTTTTTCTTCTCTCTAACACTGCAAAGTTTATAAGCTGGTAGTTTTACTACTGGATATTGAAGTCTTATGAGGAAAAGACTCATTCCCTTTTTTATATCAAAAGGGAATGGATTTTGTTTCTAGCATAACAGGTAGCCTGCCACTAGGTGGTATGTTTGCTTATTGCCCATACTTAGGTTTCAGAGATGTAAATGCAGTATAGGTACTCCATCATACAAAAGGTCGATTTTCTGACAAATTCGGAATTTAACTGTAAAGAGAATTCTCTTTCTACACTGGCTCCTATTTTAAAACCAGAATAACATTTCCTTACTGAACTATATAACTGCTTTGAAAGTGTCTGATAGGAGGTTCTGGTGGTGACCAGGTCCCTGGAATTCTGGGAACATCAGTGGAATTTACCCATAGACTATAATTCTCTTCCTCCTTTGGAGCCTCTGGTAGTACTTCCTAGAAGGACTTCTCTGCATCCTTCCCTGTATCTAAAGAATATATCCACAGAATATACCTGTCTCTATATTTGTGGCTCCTAGGACTTTATCTTTGTTCATCCCTTAGTTTGGGTACTTAAAACCTCTGACAGAGCTGGGTTCCATATCATTTCACAGTGGGGTTTACTAAGTGCCTCACAGAGCCTTTCAAATGGAAGTTTCCTCTCCTTCTTTATCAGTCTCGCTCCCTCTGTCTCATTTCCCCCTTTAGTCCTACCCACTCTCTCCCCCACTTCTTGCCCTCCGTCTCATCATCCTTTTATTTTTTTATTTTGACATATTTTTTAGAAATAGCAATGCCATGTAAAAGTTTTAATTAACAGTTTATACCCCCAATTTTATTTTTTTAATGAAAGGAAACATAACAAATGCAATTAAAGTCCTTTTAATGATGCTCAGGCCCCATTCTCTTCCTCTGGCCCTATTAAATATCTCATGAATCCAAAAGATTCATCTGATGGCTCTTTGCACAGCTGTGTCACCGAGAGCCTCATGGGAGGCTGTCTTCTTGCTTTAGGTAATAATTTATTGGATGGTGATGGGGGCGCTGTGTTAAATGGGAGCAGCGGATAGTCCACAAGCAAATTTAATGAATATCTACTCTTACCCAGATTGTATGGAAAAATAAGTAGATTTGATGTGCCATGGGATAAACTTGTGAGGAAGAATCAAGTGCAGGAGACTTTAGCAGAATTAATGACTGCTCCTAAATCCCGTTTCCTTTCCAGGAAACCTGACTTGGGTCTTCAGCATTCCTGATCTCATTCTTTATGGTTCTCTCTCTCTTTTTTTTTTTTTAAGATGGGTTTTAATGTCTACATATGTAACCCTGGCCTCCTGGCTGTTTTTTTGATTTTCTAGCTATGTGATGGTTTGATTTTGATGTTCTTCAATCTACACCATCTCCAAGCTCTGCTTAATTTTGTTGAAGACACAATTAATGGGCTGGGATACAGTCTTCTCATCCTAACCCATCAGGGCAAGCTTGGAGGTAGATGAAGGTTAGCTATCTAACTGACTTAAAAGGTGGCTGTGTCCCTAGATCTGCACAGCTTTGTCCCATTATTGTCAGTTTTCCGGTCCCTAAGGGTAAGTGAGGACCCAAGAAGCAAGGCACCAAAACTTAGCAGTGCCAGGGAACCTAGAGCCTGAGGTGTCAACATCAACTTGGTGCCTGCCAAGACAGATCTTAGTGGGAGGCATGTTGAAATTGGCCACAGTTCCAAGGTTCTCTTCTAGGTCCTCTCTTTGTGTTGAGTCTGGGACCTGAAGCCTCTGTCATCCTTGATAGTGACACAGATAATGAGATTGATGATGCTGGGCTAGTGCTGGAGGTATGTGGGGACCCTCTGGCCCTGGCTAGACTGGGTCCACCACCTTAATTATATGTGCAGTGATGAATTTAGACGCTTTTTACGAGCTTCTTGTTGTTTTGCTGCTGCTGCTTTTTTTTTCTTTTCCTTGAGACAAGGTCTCACTGTCACCCAGGCTGGAGGCAGTGGCACTAACATGACTCACTGCAGCCTTTACCTCCTGGGCTCAGGCAGTCTTCTCTCTTCAGTCCTCCAAGTAGCTGGGACTACAGGTGTACACCGCCATTCCTGCTTAATTGTAGAGACAGGGTTTCGCCTCATTGCCTAGGCTGGTCTTGAATTCCTGGGCATAAGCAATCCACCCGCTTTGGCCTCCCAAACTGTTGGGATTACAGGTGTGAACCATGATGCCTGGCTAGTTTTGCTGCTTTTAACCATTCTTCCTTCAGCTTCTTTCCATTAATTTTTTCCTTCTCTCTTTGCCTTGACTTGAGTATCTGCTTGGCGTGCTCTCCTGTGCTGTATCTGGTTAACTTGTCCTCTCAGCTGTGAATTGTAGTAATACATAGATGGGGAAATGAAAAATATTGATCAGCCTTGTATAAAGCCTGCCAAAATTTTCATCATCCCTTCTCACTTTGACCAAATACCAAGGAAATAATATGATGGGTAATAGACTCCCAGAAGCATCTGAGATTTAAGACTCATGTTGTGTAGATGGTACTTGCTGTGGGGAGAAAGACTTGATTTAGTCTATGAAAAATATATAACTAAAGAACAGTCTTGTTTTTGTTTTTACATATTTCCATTTTTGGCTTTCTTTGGTCTTATTACTCCCTAGCAATTAGACTTGTGATAAGTGAGGAAGATTAATTGGTCTACTTTCTCTCTATGCTCTTAAGCCATCTCTATTCAAGGTTAAGTTGTAGTGTTTGAGGACATTTACTTGCCCACTTTGCATGCTTTTTAAGGAAAACAAACATAAAACATCAAACAAGCCCGAGCACGGTAGCTCACGCCTGTAATCTCAGCACTTTGGGAGGGCGGATCACAAGGTCAGGAGATCGAAACCATCCTAGCCAACATAGTGAAACCCCGTCTCTACTAAAAATACAAAAAATTAGCCAGGCATGGTGGCACGTGCCTGTAATCCCAGCTATTCGGGAGTCTGAGGTAGGAGAATCGCTTAAAGCTGGGAGGCAGAGGTTGCAGTGAGCCGAGATCGCTCTAGTGCGCTCCAGCCTGGGCAACAAGAGTGAAACTCCATCTCAAAAAAAAAAAAGTATCAAACAAAGTGAGAAAGAAATAAAAACTTTCCTCATCCTACTAGAAGTTAAAAGATCCTCAAAGTTCACTTTTCCAGCCAGACTGCTCTGTAGGTGCCTCTTCCTGGCAGCAGCAAGAATATTAAGTCAAATGTCATTTGAGCATCTGTCTGGATTCTAATGCTAGCTCCAGCATTATCAGCTGGGGGTCATGTAATCCTTTGAAAACCTCCTTTTCCTCATGTGTAAAATGGGAATTGATGAAACAAATTGTCTTAAGTTGTTATGCTGTTAGTTATGCTAGCGAAGAGGCTGGCATAGAATTAGCACTCAGGTGTGGCTGCCTCACAATCACTGTTCCCCTGCCTCCTCTCTTTCTGCCCCTCCCACAGTGGTTTACAACACAGCCCTGTCATGGGGCTGCCTGCCTGCCATCTTGGTCCCACCCATTCCTCCTATTTCATCCAGGACAGAACTGTTCACCTTTCTGAGGTAGTTTTTGCATCTCAGAATTGATGGTGATGCTGATGATATACCCAAGTTCATTTAAAGTTGTAACACAGTGCTTGAAGCATAGTAAATGTTCAATAGTTATTTGTTATTATAGCATGATTATTAATATTTTCTCCATGATCAAAGTCTTAAATCCCTGCTGAATTTCTGGGGTCTGGCAGAGTTGAGATGGGGGTAGGGTAAACTATAAAGTTTAGATGAACAGTCAGCAGCTTTTCTAAAATGACAGTACTGTCTTGATTTGTTCTTTTAAATTTAAGTGAGGTCTCAAGTCATCGCTAGGTCCCTTTCATTGTAGCATAGTCCCCATATCTCCCTATTGTCCTGTGATGATGTCAGTGAGATGGAGCTGCCTTAGGCCCCTTCACAGAAGCTGATGATCCTGCAAGGCTGCAGGCAAGTTCTTTTTTTCTGGACTTCTCCACCTCCCCCTCTCCTCTTGCTCCACAATGTGAATAGACTCTAGGAGCATCACCACTTGGGGTGTTGCCAGCCAGCCCCTTTGCTGTTTTAGAGTTGGTGGGAATTAGCTAGACAGTTGTTTGAAAGCAAAAACAAGATCTCAGGATTGGTGCTGGGGAAAAGCCAGCTTGTAGAGTAGGTGAGAAGTGCCCAGAGACAAATTGCCTGTTGTGTAGGTTGTACTGAGCTCATTTACATGTCACTCCTTTGCTAGGCCTCCCTAGAATACAATCTATAGCCCATTATCTTTGCCCTTAACAAATGTAGACTCTCTAATCACACCAGCTTCTAGTTTGGCTGTTTCCATGCACTAATTAGGCTGACCTTAATCCATATAAGCTGAAATATTCCTCTGTGTGTCCCATGGTAACTACCCACCCCTTTCCTTTAGCATATTTAAGCCTCATGACTTGAATAGTAGAAGTTCAAGTCTAGCTCCCCGAAATCATTGAGCTAGAGCCCTTTTTCTACTCATGGCTGACAAGTTAATAGCAAGAGGTTCTCACTCTACAGAGGTGGTCAGGTTCTTTTCCTAAATTCTCAGCTTGGCATGAAAGTGGAGGTTTTTCTCTTCCATCTTTTTCTGTAACATGGTGACTCAAACTGGACTCTTGTCCATACCCAGCAGCGTCTGTGTATATTTTCTGAAATGCTTTAAATTAAAGGGTTATACAAGTCATTACCCCAAGTCATCAAAACAGCAATTAACTCAGTAATCATGACATGAAGCCAGCTGTCTCCTTTGGGAATGTAAAATTGAAAACCAATGCTACAATGTGCTTGGCTCAGCCATGAACTCCCATGAAGCACAACTAAATATTGCAAATGTAAATATTGTAAATATTTACATATAGAGAGGCAATGTACTAGATTGCCTCTTGGGGGAAGATGATTTGAACAAAGGAAAACAAATAGGAGAGTAAAAAGAGAAAGTATCCATGTCTAGGAGAATATCTTTACAAATAAATATCTACAATTTTGTTGTTTATGACAGATTATTTAGTATATTTAACAAATTGAGAAACAGTGCTGGTTAAATTTCCCCTAGGAGATTAACATCTTTGGCAACGATAGTATACAAAATTGGGCTAATTTTTTATGCATTCTGACTATATACAATCATACTCATTTTAGAATTACATTTTGAGATTAAGTTATATTATATATAAAATAAAAGAGCTCATTGCATAAAGAAGCTATGGAAACTTAAAAAATATTTTGAGAACTTCTTCCCCAACTATTGCCCTCATCATTTAACAATGAAAACCTCCATTTTTCTTCAAGCTAGAAGTCCCTATACTCAGATCATATGACAGTAATCAGATTAGGGTTTTCTAAACGAATGAGGACCCACAAAAGCTACAACCAAAGGCTTTGGAAAGAGATGTTTGCTTTTCTGATTATAAAATTACCTTGTGCATATAGATTATTTAAAAAATACATAAAGTATAAAAATAAACATTACCAATGTAATCCCACCATGAGACTACTGTTAATACTTTGCTACTACTACCTTAATGTTCTTACTTTGCTTTTGTGTATGCATTTTTTCATACGATTTGAATTATACCATAATATATACACTCATATTCTACTTTTATTTAAACTTCATTAGTGGTTCCTCATTTTTTAACTTTTTCTTTGAAAATATTTAAAGCACATGTGCCAGACTATTGAATTATACTCTTATTGAATGTTTTTACTAATAACTGATGTTACAGTGAACATTTTAGTATATTAATCTTTGATTCTTTGCTTGTTGTTTAGAATATATTCTTAGAATTACTAATAACTGATGTTACAGTGAACATTTTAGTATATTAATCTTTGATTCTTTGCTTGTTTAGAATATATTCTTAGAAAGAAAGTCAATTGCTTGGGCATATGACATATTGCTAAATTACATTTTAGACAGATGATACTAATTTTTACTCAGTGTTTATGTGTGCTCCAACCTCACTGCATCTTCAGTGCTGTTGAGTATTATTTTCTTCATCCAATGGTTCTCTGGCTTCACTTTGGAATCCACACAGGGGCAACAAACAAACAAATAGATATGTCTATGCCTGGGCTCTACCCCAAACCAATTAAATTAGGATTTTTGAGCAGTGGGATTGCCAATGCATCTGTAATTTTAAAAGCTCCCAGTGACTCTAGTTGATAGAAGGAGTTCAGAACCATTTTGCTAACTGGGTAAATGAAAAGTATTCTTCTTCAATACCCTTTGGTATCGGGGTACTTAGAATTTAAGTAGCATATGTTTTGTCTCATTAGCTTGAAAAACACACTGTGAAATTATAGTCCTGGTGAAAAGATTTTGCCTCAATTGAATTTTCATAGACTTGGAAAAAATAAGGCCAAATAGCATGCCCTATCCCCACTATAGACTTACCATATTGTCAATTAGTTCTTAGAAAAGCTTTGCAGAGCCTTTTCTACTTTTTTATATTTTGTCTTTAAGTTTTATATTTGAAGTTCTTTAAGAAGTAGTAAATGCTAGTTGTCTTTCTCATCACTATTCAATTGATTATAAAATATTTTATTTATGTAGGCATTTTCAATACCAGGACAGGCATTGTCAAATACAAGAGTTCCTTCTGTGTCTTAGTGTGACATTATTTACCTATATCTTATTGTTTGGTAGATTAAAATACCAAGGAAGACTATAATTGCCTGCGACTTTGGTCTGCCAGTTTTGATGAAGGTTCATTAAAGCTCCAGACATGATCTCAGTCCTGCTTTTGATTGAGTTGGTCTAGGGAAGCCCTTTTCACTCATCCTGCTAATATATGCTGATGTGTACTGTTCTGTTCTTTCTTGAAATGATTTTCCTATGTGTGTGAAATAAGCGAAGAGGATATTTCCTTCTCTTCTCTAGTGATCTTACTTCAAAATCTGATGCCAGATATCTACTATGTGATCTTCCTAAAGCCTCTTATTTCCTCATTTCTATCGTGCCTCCAGCCCTACCTCTTACTTTTCCCCAAGACGGAGAACTCCCTTGTGCGCCTGTCCAAATAGTCACTTCCCCATACTCTCTTGTAGCCAAAGAGTGGTGATATGACAAAATTCTGTTCAATTATATGTAAACTGAATTCTACTGAGAGTTTTGGGGAAGAGGCTCGTTTTCTGAATAAAGGCATAGTGATACTGGAACCCGCTTTCCTAACTTCTAGCCTTGAATTCACATGTGATGCCTGGACTTTGTTGGTCATTTTGAAACCACAGGGTAATAGAGCTGACAGAAAGATCAAGAGAATGGTGGAGATTCAGTCTCTGCCATCTTTGACCTGCTGAACCAACACTAACCATTGCCCACCTGCAGCTTTCTTGCATCAGGAAAATACACCCTTGGTTAAATCAGTATGAGATGGCTTTTTTGTTACTTTCAGCTGAAAGCATTTCTGGTTCACCCAAATATTAGTCAATATCACATTTAGCTATTGATTATAGCTTGCCATGTTTTATATATTCCATGTAAGAATGGAATTATAAGGCCACGGTTGTTCCTAAATGGGATGAGGCCAAGCTACTTTATCTTCCTTTTATTATCTTCACCCTTGTGGCAATGCTCAGTCTTGGGCAAAAAACCAGGAAAAATGATTTCTTCTCAGTGTCGTCTGTTCCCGATTATGCTTCTGCCTGATATATTTGGGATGTGCATCCTCTTCAGTCTCAGGTTGAAATGTGACCTGCAGTTTTGGAGGTGGGCCTGGGAGATGTTTGTTCTGAGTCCTGCTTTTCATTGAAGCAGGGGGAGGTGGGAGGTGTTTGGGTCATGGAGGTGGATCCCTCCTGAATGGCTTGTTGCCCTCCTTATGGTAGTCAGTGAGTTCTTGCTCTGGTAGTTCGTGCAAGAGCTGGTTGTTTAAAAGAGTCTACCAACCCCCTCTCTAATCTCTCTTGCTTTCTGTCTTGCCATGTGATACAGCAGCTTCCTCTTCACCATCCACCGTGATTGCAAGCTCCCTGAGGTCCTCACCTGAAGCAGATGCCAGCAGCACACTTCCTGTACAGCCTGCAGAACTGTAAGCTAAGATAAGCCTCTTTTCTTTACAAACTATCCAGTCTCACGTGTTCCTTTATAGCAATGAAAATGAACTAACAAAGAAAATTGGTGCTAATGAGTGGGTTGTTGCTATAAAGATACCCAAAAATGTGGAAGCAGGTTTGGAACTGGGTGATGGGCCGAGGTTGGAAGAGTTAGGAGGGCTCAGATGAAGACAGGAATCT
The DNA here is from genome assembly GCF_001604975.1 of Cebus imitator. Classification (NCBI taxonomy): domain Eukaryota; kingdom Metazoa; phylum Chordata; class Mammalia; order Primates; family Cebidae; genus Cebus; species Cebus imitator. The sequence goes on along the minus strand of NW_016107542.1, from coordinate 1,029,840 downwards.
GAGGGAAAGTTTGAAACTTCTTATACACTGGTTAAATGGTTGTGACAAAAATTGTGACATAAATATGAACAGTGAAGGCCAGGCTAATGAGGCCTTGAATGGAAACATGAAGCTAAGTGGGAACTGAAGCATAGATGACCTATGTTATGCCGTAGCAAAGAACATGGCTGTATTGCGTCCATAACCTAGAGTTTGTGGAAGCTTGAGCTTGAGTCATGACCCAGGATATCTGCTTGAGTACATTTCTTAGCAGCAAAGCACACAAGAAGTATTGTGGCTGTTTCTAACAGCCTATGATAAGACATGGGAGTAAAGAAATAGCTTAAAGTGAGAACTTATATTTAAAAGGGAAGCAGAGCATAAAAGTTTGGAAAATTTGCACCCTTGTCATGTGATAGAGAAGGAAAGAGCATTTCCAGGCAAAGAACACAAACAGGCTCTGAAGCAAGCACTTGCTAGATACGTTAGCATGACTCATGGGAGCCAAGCGCTAATATTTATGACAATGAGAAAAAGGCCTTGAAGGCATTTCAGAGATGTGATTGGCCCCATCACAGGCCCAGGGGCCTAAGAGGAAAGAATGGTTTCAGGGACTAGGTTCTGAGTCCTGCTGCCCTGGTCATCTTTGGGATTCTGCTCCCTGCATGCAGACTACTGTTCCAGCCATGGCTCAAAGGGTTCCAGGTACAGCTGGGGATACCACTCCTGAGAGCACAAACTGTAATTCTTGGCAGCTTCCACATGATGTTAAGTCTGCAGGCACACAAAATGCAAAAATGAAAGATGCTTGGCAGATTCTCCTTAGATTTCAGATGTATCAGAAAGTCTGGGTGCCTAGGCAGAAGGCTGCTCCAGGGGTGGAACCCTGCAAAAGGCCCCTACTGGGGTAGTGCCAAGAGGAAAGGTGGGGTTGGAGCCCTCACACAGAGTCCCCACCAGGGTATTACCTAGTGGAGCTGTGAGAACAGGGATGTCACTCTCCAGACACCAGAATGGTAGAGCCACTGGCAGCTTGCACCATCAGCATGAAAAGGATGCAGGTACCAGATTTCAACCAGTGAGAGCAGCCACAGAGGCAGAGCTGCCCAAGGCCTTGGGAGCCCACCTGTTGCCCTAATGTGTCCTGCATGAAGGACATGGAGTCAAAGCAGATTATGTTGGAGCTTTAAGATTTAATGAATACCCTGCTGGGTTTCAGACTTGCGTGGGGTTTGTCGTGCCTTTCCTTTTGGCTGATTTTTTCCTTTGGAATGGGAATGTCTACCCAATGCCTGTAGCGCCATTGTATCTTGGGAGTAAATAACTTGTTTTGATTTTATAGGCTCATGGGTGGAGGGAACTTGGTCTTAAGTCTCAGGTGAGACTTTGGACTTTGAGGTAATGCTGGAATGAATTAAGACTTTGGGGGAGTATTGGGAAGGGATGATTGTATTTTGCAATGTGAGAAGAACTGAGATTTGGGGGGCCAGGGGCAGAATTATACAGTTTGGATGTATGCCCCCTCCACACCTCATGTTGAAATATGACCTCCAATGTTGGAGGCGGGCCTGATGGGAGGTGTTTGGGTCATGGGGACAGATTCCTTATGAATGGCTTGGTGCCATTTCCACAGCAATGAATGAGTTTTTGCTCCAGTGGTTCAAGCAAGATCTAGTTGTTTAAAAGAGCCTGGCACCTGCCCCTGCCTTATTTCCTCTCTCAAGGTATGATACGCTGGCTCCCTCTTTGCCTTCCTCCATGGTTGTAGTTAGCTTCCTGAGGCTCACACCAGAAGCAGATACCAGCACCACATTTCCTGTACATCCCACATAACAGCCAAAATAAAGCTCTTTTCTTTATAAATTACCCAGTTTCTGGTATTCCTCTGTATCAATAAAAACTAACTAACACACTGCCTTATTTCAGTAAGTCACCTTGCTTCAGCCTAAAGCTATGTTAGCTGAATTCAAGTAGGAACAAGTGCTGGGGAGTGATTGTCTATAACAATTTCTACAAACTTTCAGCCTTGAATCGTGGCCCACAAACATACAGAAGTATAGGTATTTATTTCCTAATTACCATTGCTTCTTGTGAATATCTCTCCTCTAAATCCAGGTACAGTGAGAAGGCTGATGTCTAAGGCAGGATCTTGGTACCTCTTGCCATCTAACTATCATTATACTACTCTGATTTTGGTACAACAATAATTGCCACAGTTTTGGTAATGAACATAATTTGAGGTTACATATATTTATTCTGTGCTGGCAACTCTTATGCCAGTGCCTTAATTGGTTTTGTTGGAGTGAGGTCAAAGCCTTGGGTATATAAAGCAATTAATACCTTTTGGCATTTTGCATCAATCACTGGAGCTTCATCAATTTTTGATCAACTATGTTATGTACATATTTACTGAACACAGGCTGTAATGATTTATGTGCTTTCAACTGAGGGATGGCCAAGAAAATGCAAATTGCTCGAAGTTAAAGAGAAATCTACAACTGAGGGATGGCCAAGAAAATGCAAATTGCTTGAAGTTAAAGAGAAATCTATCAAATGTTCAGTCTTTTCTACAATAGCTAAGTGTTGAACCAAGTTGGAAAATAAAGGCAAATTTAACCTCTTACCTCTGTAAAATAATCACAAGCTTTACCTAGTCCAAATTTTTAGGTGAGAGATTTTCAGATGGGTTTTGCATTGTTTTTTGGCTGTGCACTATTTGTTTCTCTTAAGATATGTAGGAATACACAGAACTGGTCAGCATTTTGCCACTACATAATCCTTAATCATCTTAAATATGTGAAAGTAAAAGGCAAAAATATATAATTACAATTCTGGTCTTTAACTAAAATACTGAAAGAAAGACTTGTTTTATTTGTGACCAAGAGTCACAATTTCATCTTCTTTTTCAGATGTAACATGTAGTGGACCATGAAAACAGTTATGAAAAAGAGCTTTCTTTGAAGCCTAACTCATATTACTTGCTTACTGGTGCACACTCTTTTCATAACTTTATCATCATGATTCTAGCTCCACCTGATTTGAACAGAAACTGATGATGGGTAGAAGGGAGCCTTGTAGAATGTTATTTCCTACCGGAGTATCCAAAAAAAAGGTTGTAAAGGAAAACCCAAGTAGATCCTTTGCAGACTGACACTTTTAAAAAAATTCTTATTTCTATGTTTCTGTAAGTTATTGGGGGTACAGGTGGTATTTGGTTACATGAGTAAGTTTTTTAGTGGTAATTTGTGAGGTTTTGGTTCACCCATCACCCAACCAGTACACACGGCACCTTATTTGTAGTCTTTTATCCCTCGCCCCACTCCCAGTCTTCCCTGACAAGTTTGCAAAGTCCACTGTGTCATTCTTATGCCTTTACGTCCTCATAGCTTAGCCTCCACATATCAGTGAGAACATTCAATGTTTGGTTTTCCATTCCTGAGTTACTTCACTTAGAATAATAGTCTCCAGTCTCATCCAGGTCACTGCAAATGTTTTTAATCCATTCCTTTTTATGGCTGCATAGTATTTCATTATATATATATATATAAAGTTTCTTTATCTATTTGTTGATTGATAAGCATTTGGGTGGTTCCACGATTTTGCAATTGTGAATTGTGCTGCTGTAAACATGCGTGTGCAAGTATCTTTTTCAAGTCATGTCCTCTTTTCCTCTGGGTAGACACCCAATAGTGGGATTGCTGGATCAAATGGTAGTTCCACTTTTAGTTCTTTAAGGAATCTCCACACTGTTTTCCATAGTCGCTATACTAGTTTACCTTCCCACCAGCAGTGTAGAAGTGTTCCCTGATCACTGCATCCACACCAACATCTACTCTTTTTTTAATTTTTTTGATTATGGCCATTCTTGCCGTAATAAGGTGATATCATATTGTGGTTTTGATTTGCATTTCCCTGATCATTAGTTATGTTAAGCATTTTTTCATACGTTTGTTGGCCATTTGTATATCTTCTTTTGAGAACTGTCTACTCATGTCTTCAGGCCACTTTTTGATGGGATTGTTTGTTTGTTTGTTTGTTTTTGCGGATTTCTTTGAGTTCGTTGTAGATTTTGGATATTAGTCTTTGAAGATTTTCTCCCCCTCTGTGGGTTGTCTGTTTACTCTGCTAACTGTTCCTTTTGCCATGCAAAGACTCTTTAGTTTAATTAGGTCCCAGCTATTTATCTTTGTTTTTATTGCATTTGCTTTTGGATTCTTGGTCATGAAATCCTTGCCTAAGCCAATGTCTAGAAGAGTTTTTCCAGTGTTGTCATCTAGAGTTTTTATAGTTTCAGGTCTTACGTTTAAGTCCTTAATCCACCTTGAGTTGATTTTTGTATAAGGTGAGAAATGAAGATCTAGTTTCATTCTCCTACATGTGGCTAGCCAATTATTCCAGCACCATTTGTTGAAAAGACTGTCCTTTCCCCAGTTTTTGTTTTTGTTTACTTTGTTGAAGATCAGTTGGCTACAAGTATTTGGATTTATTTCTGGGTTCTCTATTCTGTTCCATTGGTTTATGTGCTTATTTTTATACCAGTACCATACTGTTTTGGTGACTATCATCTTATAGTATAGTTTGAAATCAGGTAGTGTGATGCCTCTAGATTTGTTCTTTTTGCTTAGTCTTGCTTTGGCTATGTGGGCTCAGCTTTGGTTCCTTATGAATTTTAGAATTTGGTTTTCTAACTTTGTGAAGAATGATGTTGGTATTTTGATGGGGATTGTGTTTTTGGTAGTATGGTCCTTTTCATAATGTTGATTGTACCCATCCATGAGCATGGGGTATGTTGCCATTTGTTTGTGTAATCTATGATTTCTTTCAGCAGTGTTTTGTGGTTTTCCTTGTAGAGGTTTTTTGACTCCTTTGTTAGGTATATTCCTAAGTTTTGTGGGTTTTTTTTTTCTTTTTTTTTTGTAGTTATTGCAAAAGGTGGTGAGAGTGCTTGATTTGATTCTCCACTTGGTCACTGTTGGTATATAGAAGAGCTACTGATTTGGGTACACTAATCTTGTATCTGGAATCTTTGCTGAATTATTCTATCAGTTATAGGAGCTATCTGGAGGAGACCTAAGGGTTTTCAAGGTAAATGATCACATTGTCAGCAAACAGAAACAGTTTGACTTCCTTTTTACCAGTTTGGGTGTCCTTTATTTCTTTCTCTTGTCTGATTGCTCTGGCTAGTACTTCCAGTACTATGTTGAAGAGGAGTGGTGAGAATGGGCATCCTTGTCTTGTTCCCATTCTCAGAGGGAATGCTTTCAACTTTTCCCCATTCAGTATTATGTTGGCTGTGGGTTTGTCATAGATGACTTCTATTACATTAAGCTATGTCCCTTGTATGCTGATTTTGCTGAGCGTTTTAAACATAAAGGGATGTTGGATTTTGTCAAATGCTTTTTCTGCATGTATTGATATGATCATGTGATTTTTGTTTTTAATTGTGTTTATGTGGTATATCACATTTATTGACTTTCATATATTAAACCATCCCTGCATCCCTGGTATGAAACCCACTTTATCACAGTGGATTATCTTTTTGATATGTTGTTGGATTTGTTTAGCTAGTATTTTGTTAAGGGTTTTAGCATCTATGTTCATCAAGGATATCAGTCTGTAGTTTTCTTTTTTGATTGTATCCTTTCCTGGTTGGTATTAGGGTGATACTGACTTCATAGAATGAATTAGGAAGGGTTCCTTCTTTCTCTGTCTTGTGGAATAGTGTCAAAAGGATTGGTACCAATTTTTTGAACATCTGGTAGAATTCTGCTGTGAATCTGTCTGGTCCTGGATCTTTTTTTGTTGGTAATTTTTAAATTACCATTTCAGTCTCACTACTTACTAGTTACTGATCTGTTCAGGATGTCTGTTTCTTCCTGATTTAAACTAGGAGGGTTATATTTTTCTAGGAATTTATCCATCTCTTCTAGGTTTTCTAATTTATGTGTGTAAAGGTATTCATAGTAGCTTTTAATAATCTTTTGTATTTCAGTGGTGTCAGTTGTAATATCTCCTGTTTCATTTCTTAGTGAGGTTATTTGGATTTTCTCCCTTCTTTTTTTGGTTAATCTTGCTAATGGTATATCAATTTTATTTCTCTTTTCAGAGAACCAGCTTTTTGTTTCATTTATTTTTTGTATTTTGTTTGTTTGTTTCTATTTTATTTAGTTCTTCTCTGTTCTTGGTTCTTTTTTTTTGCTGGGTTTGCTTTTGGTTTGTTCTTGTCTGTCTAGTTTCTTGAGATATCACTTAGATTGTCTGTGCTCTTTCAGACTTTCTGATGTAGCTGTTGAGGGCTATGAACTTTTCTCTTAGCACTGCATTATCTATATTCCAGAGGTTTTGATATGTTGTGTCATTATTATCATTCAGTTTAAAGAATTTTTTAAATTTCCATCTTAATTTCACTTTTGACCCAATGCTTATTCAGGAGCAGGTTATTTAATTTCCATGTATTTATGTGATTTTTAAAGTTACTTTTGGAGTTGATTTCCAGTTTTATTCCACTGTGGTCAGAGATAGTGCTTGATATGATTTCAATTTTTTTCAATCTATTGAGGCTCATTTCATGACCTGTCATGTGGCCTATCTTGGAGAAAGCTTCAGGAGCTGTTGAATAGAATGTGTATTCTGCAGTTGTTGGTTAAAATGTTCTCTCTCTGTGTGTAGATAGATAGATAGATAGATAGATAGATAGATAGATAGATATAGATAGATAGAGAGATAGATATAGATATATCTGTTAAGTCCCTTTGTTCCAGGGTATAGTTTAAGTCCATTGTTTCTTTGTTGCCTTTGGTCTTGATGACCTGTCTAGTGCTGTCAGTGGAGTATTGAAGTCTCTCACTATTATTGTGTTGCTGTCTATCTCATTTCTTAGGTCTATTAGTAATTGTTTTATACATTTGGGAGCTCCAATGTTAGGTGCATCTGTGTTTAGGATTGTGATATTTTCATTTTGGACAAGGCCTTTCGCCACTATATAATGTCACTCTTTGTCTCTTTTAACCACTGGTGCTTTAAAATCTGTTGTATCTCATACAAGAATAGTTACTCATGCTTGATTTTGGTGTCCATTTGCATGAAATGCCTTTTTGCACCCCTTTAAGTTTATGTGAGTCCTTATGTGTTAGGTGAGTTTCTTAAAGGCAGAAGATAGTTGGTTTGTGAGTTCTTATCCATTCTTCGGTTCTGTATCTTTTAAGTGGAGCATTTAGGTCACTTGCATTCAATGGTAGTATTGAAATGTGAGGTACCATTGTATTAATCATGCTCTTTATTGCCTGTGTACTTTGTTTTTGTTTTTTAACTTGTGTTTTTGTTTTATAGGTTCTGTGTGATTTGTGCTTTAAAGAGGTTCTGTTCTGAAGCGTTTCCAGCATTTAGAGCTCCTTTTAGTAGTTCTTATAGTTGTGGCTTGGTAATGGTGAATTCTCTCAACATTTGTTTGCTTGAAAATGACTGCATCTTTTCTTCATATATGATGTTTAGTTTCACTGGATACAAAATTCTTGGCTGATAATTGTTTTGTTTGAGGAGGCTGAAGATAAGGCCCCAATCTCTTCTAGCTTATAGAGTTTCTGCTGAGAAATCTGATGTTAATCTGGTAAGTTTTCCTATGTAGGTTACTTAGTGGTTTTATCTCACAGCTCTTAAGATTCTTTCCTCACCTTTGGATAACCTGATAACACTGTGCCTAGGCACATTGAGTCTTTTTGCCATGAATTTCCCAGGTGTCCTTTGTACTTCTTGTATTTGGATATCTAGGTCTCTAGCAAGACTGGGGAAGTTTTCCTTGATTATGTTTTCCAAGCTTTTAGAATTATATGTAGGTGTCCTTTGTACTTCTTGTACTTGGATATCTAGGTCTCTAGCAAGACTGGGGAAGTTTTCCTTGATTATGTTTTCCAAGCTTTTAGAATTGTCTTTTTTCTCAGGAACACCGATTATTCTTCAGTTTGGTCATTTAACATAATCCCAGACTTCTTGGAGGCTTTGTTCATATTTTCTTATCCTTTTTTTTTTTGGTCTTTGTCAGATTGGGTTAATTAAAAGACCTTGTCTTCAAGCTCTGAATTGCTTTCCCTTAATTGTTCTATTCTTTTCTTTTGTGAGATTTTCTAGAGAATTTCGCATTTCTAAAAGCATGTCCAAAGTTTCCTGAATTTTTTATTGTTTTTTCATTAAGCTATCTATTTTGTTGAATATTTCTCCCTTCACTTCTTGTATCATTTTTTGGATTTCCTTGCATTGGGCTTTGCCTTTCTCTGGTCCCTCCCTGTTTAGCTTAATAACTAACCTCCTGAAGTCTTTTTCACGTAAATCAGGGATTTCTTCTTGGTTTGGATCCATGGCTGCTGAAGTAGTATGATTTTGGGGGGTTGTTGACGAGCCTTGTTTTATTTGTATTACCAAAGTTGGTTTTCTGGTTCCCTCTCATTTGGTAGTCTCTGTGAGAGCGAAGTTCTAGGGCTGAAGGCTGATGTTCAGATTTTTTTGTCCCACAGGGTTTTCCCTTAATGTAGTTCTCTCCCCCTTTTCCTGTGGATGTGGCTTCCTCTGCAGTGATTGTTGTCTGTCTTCTGCATCTGGCCACCCAGTGAGTCTACCTGGGTCTGAGTTGGTACTGGGGGTTGTCTGCACAGAGCCCTGTGATGTGAACCATCTATGGGTCTCTCACCCATGGATACCAGCACCTGTTCAAGTGGCAGTGGTTGTGGGTACAATGAACTCCACTGAGTGTCCTTAGCTTTGGTGGTTTAATGCTCTATTTTTGTGCTGGTTGGCCTCCTGCCAGGAGGTAGTGCTTCCCAGGAAGCATCAGCTTCCTGGGAAGGTGATACAGATTGACACATTAAATCAAGTAGTGTTATGGAGAGGGACTGGTGGTGGGCAGGGCCCTAGAACTCGCAAGATTATATGCCCTTTTTCTTCCAGTATCAGAGTGGGTAGGTAAGGACCATCAGGTGGGGGTGGGGCTAGGTGCGTCTGAGCTCAGACTCTTGTTGGGCAGGTCTTGCTGTAGTTGCTGTGGGGGGTAGAGGTGAGATTCCCAGGTCACTGGAGTTGTGTACCTAGGAGAATTATGGCTGCCTCTGCTGAGTCATGCAGTTTGTCAGGGAAGTAGGAGAAAGCTGGCAATCACAGGCCTCACACAGCTCCTACACAAACCAAAGGGCCAGTATCACTCCCACCATGCCCTCCACAAAAGCCCTATGTCTGTTTCCAAGTGGAGGGAAAGACAGGCTTGAAAACTTGCCCAAGACTTTCTGCCTCCAAGAGTATTTTGGGGTCTCCTGGGTCCTGTAGGAGCAGTCTGCTTCCTTCAGAGGGTCTGTGGGCCTCTCAGAATTGCTGCTTTGTTCTTGCAGTCGATCTGGAGTTTTATCTGTACAATTTATTCATTAAAACTATGAGTATTGCTATAGACTAAATGTTTATTTTCCCAAACATGTTGACTACTAAGCCCAGTGTGTGATGTTTAGGTGTGAAGCTTTGGGAGGTGATACAGATTGACACATTAAATCAAGTAGTGACCTTTTTGAGAGAGGGCTTTTGCTAATGAGGACTTTTACTTTCAATTCACTCATGTACTTTCAGTTTCCTTTGTGGCCAGGTAACTGGGTGCAAGCTTCAGCTTGACACCTTGATTTTAAATATATCGGAGATTTTTGTGATTTGTCCTGTACCTCAGGGTTATTGGCCTGTTCTAGGCACATTTTCAGGTGAGAACTGAGTCAGGTCTCTGTGAGACTGGGATGTGAATGAAAAAGAGTATGTCTCTTTCTTGACTCTTCATGTCTTCTTAGAGATGTTTTGATTCCTTCATATCACTCAGAGGTGCAGCCAAATAAATAAATAAAAGAGGAAGCTCAAACGCGATTCTAGAAGCCAGCTGCCAAATCTTGAAATAGCCCAACCTAAGACTGGGCAGCAGCAATGATATGCTGCAAAGGAGCAGCGTTCTTTTCTGCCAACACCATAATCATTGAAGAGTCTTCATATTATTGGGAAATAAACAAGTAATCCATCTCTTTTTTAAAGATGGCGGATCTGGCAAGAGCATCAAAATTCTTAGTTTCAGAAGCTCTTATTTAGACCCCCATCCTGTATTCCCATTCAGGCTTCAGGTCTTTGCTCTGTTCTTGGCTTGCCACAGGGAAAAGTGGCCAAGCCAGAATTCTCACCTGGTTTGGCTGCAAGCGCAGTCCCCCTTTTTCCAGCCTTTCCTTGTTAATTATCAGCACAGACAACCCCCAATGTGGTAAAACTCAATAAAACCCTCACAGACCTCAAGCAATGAGGAAAATAAGTTTTAAAAAAATGTCTGCCATGGAAACTAATTGTGCGCTTTTAATTAATTGCTCCAATTAGTCTCACTTTTTTCAGTTCTGCTACTCTATAACAATGTCAGCTGGGATACTTCTGGAAGTGGAAATTGCTATAATGGTCAGGTACTTGTCAATTAAAACTCTTACTATGTGCAATTAGCTCCTCTTCATGTTTTCATGGCAACCCTGGAGAGTGTAACAGGCGGCATGGATACAGCCTTACCACAACTGTAATGAATGGTGTCAATCCATTTCTACTCTTGTAATTTTGAGAGCATGCAAATTTATTATACAGAAAAGCAAAGTATCTAAGACAGTACAATCAATGATGTTTTACTCTACATTTGTGATAATGTTAAAAGACCTAGTCGTTCCCCTTTGTTATTACATTTTGACAAACAATACAAAGAGCATAACTGGTGGATAGTTAAGGGTTTAGAAAAAAGTGTCTTTCAAACATCTCAACTGCCCACTTTGGAAGCATCGTTAACACATTTTTGATGTCACTATCTGTGATTGGCAGATTTATTCGGTCATTACAGCCAGGCTACCTGGCTTTCTTTCTTTCTTTTTTGTCACAAATAAGAAAAATGAGGTTAGGCTAGCTTTAATTATAGATCTGGGACTCCTAAAACTTTTTTTTTCCCCAAATATTCACCCTTTTCCTTCTGTAGCCTAAAATTTTACAATGCAATATAATGTGCTATCAAATAGAGATAGAGCAGCATGACAGTTATTGTATGATTACTGAATAATTAGAATTCTTTCTACCACAATCTGTTTCTTCAAGTTATTGTGAATTATTAAAAGCATACAGAAAAGTGCACAAAACATTTAAATATCTAGCTCAGTGGGTAATCACAGTCAACCCCAGACCAAGTAGTAAAACACTGACAGAGGCCCAGGAGTCCTCCTCTTAGGTTCTCCCAATCACTCCTTCCTGCCCCTAAAAGCCTACTGCTTTGAAGAAATTGTACCAGTGACATTCAACTTTGATTTTTATGGTTTGAGAAGATGCCTGTTGTTCTCATTGCTTTTTTGAAAGTATATTAGTCAGGGTTCTCTTAGAAGGACAGAACTAATAGGACTAATGAGAGAGGGAGAGGGAAGTTTATTACGTATTAACTTCCATGATCACGCGGTTCCACAGTAGGCTGTCTGTGAGCTGAGGAGCAAGGAGAGCCATTCCAAGTCCCAAAACTGAAGAACTTGGAGTCCGATGTTTGAAGGTAGACAGCATCCAGCACGGGAGAAAGATGTAGGCTGGGAGGGTAGGCCTGTCTCATCACTTCACGTTTTTCTGCACACTTTATATTCGCTGGTGGCTGATTAAATGGTGCCCGCCTAATTAAGGGTGAGTCTGTCCTCCCCAGCCCACTGACGCAGTGTTAATCTCCTTTGGCAGCACCCTCACAGACACCACAGACACGCCCAGGATCAATATTGCATCCTTCAATCCAATCAAGTTGACACTCAGTATCAGCCATCACAGAAAGCAATTTTCTTTTTACTCTGGCTTTATTTAAAATTTCTCTTTTTATATCTGATGTTCCATAGTTTTACCATGATATGCCTAAAACTTATCTTCAGAATTTTTCCTTTAAACTTATTCTTTAACTTGTTGGAGTTAATAAAACTTCTTGAACCCACACTTTGTTGTTTTTCATCATTTTGGAAAATTCTCAGCTATTGTTTCTTCAACTGTTGCGTTGGTGTCATTCTTTTTCTCCTTTTCCTTCAGTATTTCAGATGCGTCTTAGAGATTTTCACTTCCCACTTA
>NW_016107542.1:968520-1017725 GCF_001604975.1 Cebus imitator | reverse complement strand
TTGTTGTTGTTGTTTTGGTTTTTTCTGGTCTTGTCCACTAGTTCTGGTTCATTAAATCTTTCTTGAGCTGTATATAAACTGCTCTAAACTGATACACTGACATCTTTTTTTGTTTTTGTTTTTGTTTTTGAGACAGAGTCTCATTCCGTCACCAGGTGCCAGGCTGGAGTGCAGTGGCGCAACCTCAGCTCGCTGCAGCCTCCGCCTCCTGAGTTCAAGGAATTCTCCTGCCTCAGCTTCGTGAGTAGCTGGGACTACAGGCGCGTGCCACCATGCCCAGCTAATTTTTTTGTATTTTTAGTAGGGACGGGGTTTCACCATGTTGGCCAGGATGGTCTTGACCTCTTGACCTCGTGATCCGCCCGCCTCAGCCTCCCAAAGCTGACATCTTAATTTACAGAATTTTTACTTATTTTCCAATCCGATAAGTCCTTTAAGTAATAATTTATATTCTGAGCTGAATTCTTTTTATTTTTTGAAGGTATATTAGTCATATATACTTGAAAGAGTACACATAGTTCTGTTTTTATGTAGTCTGCGTTTCATTGCTATTCATGCCATCCCAATGCATGTCAGAGAAATGATATGGTGTTTCCCCAGGCAGTGGTATTCACTGTGTGCTTGATGAAGCAGCAGCAAAAGTGGCAACTAAAATTCTCTTTGGATTGGTTCATAGAATTTTTTTTTTCATTTTCCATATAAAAATCATATACTGAAGTAGAGAGAAAAGTATATAAACCTGCAAGACATCATCACCCAGTTCCAGCAACTTTCAATATCGAGTGACTGTAGTTATTTTAAAATTCATGCCTGAGAGTCTGATATCTGGATCCACTGTGGGTCTGTTTCCATTATCTGTTGGTTCTACTGTGTCTTGTTCTTGGCTTCTTGCTTTCATTTTTTTTTCAGAAATTGTATTGAAAAATCATTTGCTTAAATAATTTGATGCCTATGATGATTTTTTTTCTCCTGGGAAGGTTTAGGTTTTCTTCTAAGTGCCTGGTGGTTCTTGCATTTAGAATCATCATAATCAAGTTGCAGGGATAAAGATGATTTAAAGCTGAACTAAAGTTACTAGAAGAGCCAGTCTACTTCTGGATCAACACTGTCAGGGTGATCCAGGCTGTGTTACCAAGCCCAAGAATCCAACATTTGTGACTTTATCCCCATGAGACTGCCAGAAGTGCTACCTCCCTGTTTGGCTGTCACTTCCTGAATTGGTAAATGCCTCAGAGGAAAAACCCAAACATTGGATCTTTACTATTGTTTCAGCTCTCTAATGCTGACAAGTAGAATATGTATATGTGTATGAATGTGTATATCTTAATTATCCTCAGCAGGAGAATTAGTCCGAATCTCCTGGTCTACCATTACCAGAAGCAAAGCCTGTTCTGTACATTCCTTAAACAGTCTATCATCCTGCAGTTTTTCATAGTAATCATTTTTACAGGGAAAATTGAACTGTAATATACAGTGATTGCATCTGGATTTATTTATATCTGTATCTCTCAGTGAGAATTTATTGATAACCATTCTGTAAATTGCTTGTTTATACTCAGATCTAGTCCTTGCTCCTTTTCTTCTCTGATGTGTATCATAGGTAGAATCTCCCTCACCCTTTGGCTTCCAAGGACATGTGACCAAAAGGAGGCACTCATAGACAGTTGGAGGGTGAGAGCAGGGAAGAGAAGTCAAGGTATTCTCACTTCTGTTTTTGTTTTCTATGGTGTCTCTGACAGTAGCTCTGTCTCCTTCATGGTTCCAGCTCTTACTGGAAGGCTTGGCTATCTGGATTATGCTAATCGCATTCCTTCTGTTACTTCCGCCACCTCTAAGGATGGTAGTTGCTATCTTGTGAGCTGCCATACTCTGTTTGGCTTCTCAACTCTTCTATCACTGTGTAATCAGTTCCCTTTCTGTTTCTACTATTTTAAAGATTTAGTGTGGTTACTTTATCCATCTGTGGGGTTTTACTATACAGCTGGGGCTCAACTTACGACCATGGTCAGGACCATGGACTGGTCGTAACACGATTTGGTCGTAAGTTGAGTAGGCTATATGTACAGTTGAAATGGTGCACGCGGAGATGGTAGTGCTGCCGGAAGCTGGTCTGCACTGTCGTACACCCAGCTGGGCAACGTTTGCGCTGCCAGATACAGAGCAGTCATGGCTAGCGATTGTGGTCGTAAAGTCGAATGGTCGTAAGTTGCATAGATGGTAAGTCGATCAATACCTGTAGTATGAAGTCTACAATACATAGTCCTTATCCTTTATACCTTGACAAGGAATAAAAGACATATCTGTGTGAAGAAATTACAGATGATCAAATGTTAAATGTCAAACTTAATGATTTAAACGAGGAGGTTAATACAACTCAATAAAAGAAGAAACCCCTGAAATTCTCATGACCTATTGGTGGAGGTGAGACAAATTGGCTATAGAGGATGTGTGGTAGAACAGAATATAGAATACAAAATACTCCAGGTGGAAGATAGGATCAAAGAGTTGGAATAAGACTTTTCTGGAAAATAAAATCTTGGTTCAAAGTCATCATGTAAAAGTAGCCTTTGAAATTATTTTCAATGCTGTACACTACTGGCATAGATGAGGAACTTGGTGATTCTTGTGCATGCTTTGGAAAGTCTTAAAACTGTAAAAAACCTTTAAAAACCATTTGATATGGTGGCATTTTCAATCTCACTGAACACATTTGGTCTTACTGGTCTGTAAGCTTGAGCGTCACTAGAAATTACTCTGTCGTTCACTGCAAATAAGCTCTGTCTTTCAGGGGCTGCCCACAGACAACCGATTGAGAGTTGTGCAATGAATGACAGTCAGAAAGCTTGTAAACAGATACACGTTTTTCTAAGTGACAAGAGTGCATGATGGGGTGTATAATGAGATGTTCTTTCTAAGCCAGGATGGCATGGTACTTTTGGGTAGAGTTAGGTATCTGAACTAAGTTAGGAATGGAAGGTTTAGTATGAAACCAATTATCTGGATGTTGATTGTTTCTCTGAAGCTAATATTTATTGTGCTACCAGCCTGTGCTCAGGCCCAGGGCTGTAGAATCAATATGCCTCTTTATTTGGTGCATATTATCTGCAAACAGTCATTGGAAAGAGCATTGAATTTGGAGGCAGGTATGAGTTAGATACCTCTCTTTGATCCCTTTTTAAGCTGTTTGATCTTGGGCAAAGAACTCAACTTCTTGAGTTTTGCCTTCCTCATCTGTGAGTTAGGAAGAAGGCATTCTGTCTTAGGAGGCTACAGTAACAGTTTAGGTGAGAGTGTTTAGTAAACTATCTCACAAATTTAGCTATTTCTTACACAAACGTTTGTTAGCTGCCCTACTGTCTCTAAGCTGTTATCCTTGGCCAGATTGTAAAATTTGCTGGGGAGAGAGAGAGAGTAGATACCTAACTGCACTACCTAGAAACCTGTGCTTATGAGATAGACAAGGGAGAGTCAAATCATTTTCATCTTGGCTTTTAAATTTTTTCAATGGCCACTCCCGAAGTTCTGGCACCTGGCCCGTAGAATATTTGTATTCATTATGTACATTACCCACATGACACACTTGGCTGTGCTCCGAAGGTGGAAGTTGAAATCAGTAAATGGTCTCTTTATTTGCTTTATAACTAAGCTCCATTTCCTTTCCTCTCTTATATCCTGGAACCCTTAATAATATATCCATAGCATAAAATATACATGAAATAACAAGTCATTACTCACAAAGTACTTTTTTTTTCTCCTCAGAGCCTTATTAGCAATTAGCAATGTTAAAATTTTATCTCCTAAGCAGGGTCCTCATCAGATATTCCTTGACCCCATTCTGTTAAGTGTTCTGGCCACTCACTGTTAAGCCATCTGCTAAAATTTTAGAAAGATAGTTCAGCCTTCCCCCACTCCTGCCCCCTACGCCTACAAGCTTCTAGCTTCTCCTACCTACAGCAAATGTTAAAACTGGCCAGAAGTCACATTATTGACTCTGAGAATAATAGTCTTTTACAGTTTATGCATATCTTGTCACCCAACCACTGTAATTATAGGTTTGATGTGAACTGCATACTAATTACTTTTATTCTTCCAAAAGTTTCATTAGCAACAATCCTCCCTTGCTCCCAAATACTCTCACACTCCGAGGAAGGGCTAGCATCTAAAAATGTCATTTTAACTATATCCTTGAAGATAAAATTAATGCTAGCTTATGCATTTTCTGTTTGCTTCACCTGCCCCCATCTTTCAACCATTCACACCAAAAATGTTAAAAGTCAAAATATAATCATGATTTCTCAAAGGGAACTTTTTTCTCTTTGTATTTGATAATGCTTCAGGATCTTCTCCTAACTCAGATGTGAGGAAAAATTGAAGGCTTTTCCCTTTTACCTTAAATTTAAAACAAAAAACAGAATTCATGGTCTGCATTGTTAACTTTGCCAAACAGTTTTTAGTTTTTAGCAGCCTAGAAAAAACAAACGTAAATACTGAACTTCCAAATGCCAGAATTTAACTTGAATTTGGAAAATAGATAACGAAGACACCTAAACAGTCAAAATAGATGAAACAGCACCCATGGAGCATGTTCAAATGTTTGTTTTAAGCAAAATTTAATGAAACAGTTCTTGGGAGATTAGAAGCAGTGAATCAGAAATGGAAATGCAGTCACCCTTTGTCTAGTCGGGTCAGGCTGCCATAACAAAATACTGTAGACCAGGTGGCTTAAACAACAGAATTTTTTTTTTATAGTTCTAGAGATTAGGAGTCCAAGGTCAAGGCGCTAGTCAGTTCAGGTTTATGGTGAGAGCTCTCTTCCTGTCTTGCTGACGGCCCCCTTCTTGCATGCCTTTGCTGGGTATGTGCACATGGAAAGAAAATGAGAGTGAGCTCCTGCATGTCTTTTCTTGTAAGGGCACTACACCAGCAGAGAGGCCCCACCCTCATGACCTCATTGATCCCTAATTACCTCCCCAAAGCCTCACCTTCAAATACGTCACATTGGGTTAGGGATTTGACATATGAATTTGGGGAGATACAGTTCAGCCCATAGCACCCTGCAAAGTCAGACATACCAATAGCAATCAAAAGAAAGTTGTTGCTTGCCAGGGAAGGACCAAAGAAAAATCATTATAATTTTTTTTTTTAAGCTCTGTTTTTTGTTTCTTAAAGACAGGATCTTTCTCTGTCACCTAGACTGGAGGGCAGAGGTGTGATCATAGCTCACCATAGCCTTGAACTCTTAGACTTAAGCAATCGCCTATCCCCCTTCCCCCACCCCCCCCCCCACACCCCCGCTGGCTTCCCAAAGTATTGGGATTACACTCCTGAGCCACTGTGCCCAGCTAATATTTTTAAGAGTGGCCATTAGTGCAGGGACTTATCCCTCTACAGAGGTCAGTGCTTCCTGTGAGCATCATAATGACTAATGTTCACAGTTATGATTCTGAGTCTCTAGGAACTGTCTTCAGTGTCCTTTGTTTAAGAGGACAAGGAAGAGTGTAATCTATTTTAGAATTATTTTTGTCAGTTTACCCAAAGTATTGGTGTGTCTATGGGTTGTAATCAATCATTTGAAATATCCATTTATGTGGAATAGTTTGTTTTCTAAAACCTGATAAATCTCATGCACTCGCAAACAATTAATAAGTGTTTTCCAGGGTCAGTCAGTAGGAACAATTTTTTTTCTGCTGAATTATGTAAGAGATAACAAAATTTAATGTTGGTATTTTAGTCATTGGAAACAATCCACTAGGTTCTTTACTACCTAGCACCAGGGTTGAAAATAATGATTACAGTGCTTTCTTATCCAAACATATCTATATATGACAAGTCTTATTGTCCTTTAATTTAGAGATGATGATATAGATCAGGCTTCAATAAAAGGAAGAACCTGTGTTTGACCACAGTTCTTTCACTTGGGCCAAGGAACAATGATTTCTTGATTTGCTGACTTCTCTCCTGTTCATAACCATTTGCTGGACTCCTGTGATAGCAATAGCCAGATTTCCCTTCCTACTGCCTGCCATGCTTACCAAGCAATTGGCATCCGTCTCCACAATAAGGCCTATCTTGCCAAAGGTCTAGGATACTCAAAATCAATTAGCTGTAATTTCCTATATCAATCCCTACCATAAAGGTGGCCCTGCCAATGGAACCGTAATAAATGAAATCACTTGGAAAATGCTTCCATCCTCCAGATGGTATTTGGAAAGGTACAGTCAGCTTCTGCCTCTATAATTTTCTTTTTATATATGTTTCCATGTCTGGGACACCCTCACTTGGCTGACACATGCCTTCTTTAGCTATGTTAAAACATTTGAGGTCTCATCTTATTGGCAGAGTATTGGGCTGTCAATTCAAGCAATTCTCCGACCTCAGCCTCCCAAGTACCTGGGATTACAGGCACGTGCCACCACACTCAACTAATGTTTGTGTGTGTGTGTGTGTTTTTAGTAGGGATAGGGTTTCACCATGTTGGCCAGGCTGGTCTCGAACTCCCGACCTCAAGTGATCCACCCACCTCAGCCTCCTGAAGTGCTGGGATTACAGGTGTGAGCTGCCATGCCTGGCCAGTTTAGTTTTTTTTTATTTTACATTTTCTTCTGAATGAACTAATAAAAACCTTGCTAACTAGTCACTGTGTAGTAGTAGTTATTATTTATTTTCACACTCTCCTTCCAGATAGACAACCGTGTCTTAACAGGAACTAGAGTATATGTAGTTTGGGTCCAGAGACAGAAGACTGGAAGTTAACCAGATCAGAATCATTCATTCAAGATTCAGAGTTCAATAACCAGCCACAGGTCAGATATAGAATGTTAGACATTCAATTTTCAAGATTTTCAGCAACAGCCTCCTTACTAATGGATTACTGGCCCATTAGAGGAATACTCTGAAATATTAAATAAGAAAGGCACTGAAGATTAACCAAGTTCCTACACTTGCCTCTTAGTGCTGTCTCTTTGTCCAGGGCAAAGCCAAGGTCAGATGCAAGGCTGACCCTGACAGGTATGTGACTCTTGAATATACTCTATTAGCAACAGGGAGTTAAGGGAGCTCCGTAAATGATAGTTAGCATATGTTTCAGTGAACTTCATCTCTGAATGGACAATGCTATCTCACAGATTGATCTATTAGGGTTTTGTTTGTGTAGATAATACTCTGCAGACTTCTATCTTTTGTTTTAACTTTAATGGCTGCAAACAAGTCTGTTAAAACACCAGGAAATAAGTAATTATATATAAATGTGTTCTAAAAAGTTAAGGCTACAGTGAGCCAACATAAGTCAGCATATGTTAACTTTGCTTAGGGGGCAAATGTGATTTTGGAACATAAAACTAGGAACCCAGCATGAGGTTTGTTTTCCTGCATACATAATTTTACCTATATATTTTTAGAACAACCATTCCATGCCAGGTAATGTAGTATATGCTCACAGTATACAGACATAAGACTCAGCTTGTTTTCAAAGAGCTCAGGACATAACAACTTCTCTGTGGGCCTCTTCTAGACTCTTGTGTTTCTGTTTCTTTCAGCTTACAAGAATTCTAAAAGAGTGATATGGTTGGATCTTTATTCCTGCCCAGATCTCAGGTTGAACTGTAATCCCCAGTGCTGGAGGTGGGGCCTGGTGGGAGAGGTTTGGATCATGGGGTGAATCCCTCATGGCCTGGTGCCATCTTTTTGACAGTGAATTCTGGCAAGATCTGATGCTTTGAAAGTGCGTGGCACCTCCTGCCTCCACTCTCTCTCACTCCTGCTCCTGCCAGGTGACATGCCTGTGCACCCTTTACCGTATGCCATGATTGGAAGCTTCCTGAGGTCTCTCCAGAAGCAGATGCTACTATACTTCCTGTACAGCCTGCGCAGCTATAAGCCAATTAAACCTCTTTTTAAATAAATTGCCCAGTCTCAGGTATTTCTTTATAGCAATGCAAGAACAGCTAAACGCAAAGAGGAAATAAAAATTTGAGATACTTGAAAAAGAAATCAATTAATTAAAGTTAGTTTAATTATTAATTTAGAGGAAAGAAACAGAGATTGTATCCTATAGTTTTTCTTCCTTCACGGTTAAAGAAGGGTTCTAAGTATGCATTCAGAGAAAAGATACTAAGATAGAATGGATGTAAAGACATTCTCTTTCTGATCTTAAAGCAGTGAAAAGATTTACATATCTATTACATGTATCTTACATACATGTGTATGTGTGTTTGTGACCCTGCAAAGCGTGTATGTCAAATTCTTAAGCCCTAGTACTTCAGAATGTGACTAAATTTGGAGACAGATCTTTAAAGAGGTAATGAAATAAAATGGGATAATTAGAGTGGGCCCTAATCCAATGTGGTTAGTGTCCTTCTAAGAAGATGAGACGGATGCAGACAGTTACAGAAGGAAAATCATGTGAGAATACAAAGAGAAGATGGCTATCCGCAAGTGAAAGACAGCGAACTCAGAAGAAACCAGCCCTGCCAACACCTTGATCTCTGACTCCTAGCCACCAGGACTATGAGAAAATTAATTTCTATTGTTTAAGCCACCCAGGGTATGATACTTGGTTTTGGTAGCCTAGCAAACAAGAACAAACACACTACTCAATTATAAGGACTTTAGTTCTAAAGATTTTAAGAACCTGGAAACTGCACACATGTAACAGGGCTAGTTTAGGAAGAAATATACTCAGGTATTGGATCATGCTGGGCTTGTGAAGCTCAATGACAGGGTGAAAAACAATCCTGGCTGAATAGTCCCGTGGATGTGAAGGGCTCTATGTCCTTAGTAGCTCATTCACTCAGTGAATAGTTTTTAAGCTCCTGCTATGTACTGGGTATTGAACTAGGCAAGGAAAAACAAGAATTTGTCCTCAAGGCGCTAGCTACAGATGGCTGTCGCTACAGTGTGAGAGGTCTTATGAGTAACATGAACAGAGTGCCTGCTGAGCAAGGGGATTGTTCTAGGTCTGTATTCCCACTGTCACTGGGCTACACTTGGTCTTTTTTTTTTGTTTACCTTCTCTAGTTTCTATCTTTTCCTTTTTCTTTTCTTTTTTTTTGAGACAGAGTCTCCCTCTGTCACCCAGCCTGTAGTGCAACGGCGCAATCTCGGCTCACCACAACCTCCGCCTTCTGGGTTCAAGCAATTCTCCTGCCTCAGCCTCCGAGTAGCTGGAATTACAGGCATGCACCACCATGCCCAGTGAATTTTTTGTATTTTTAGTAGAGATGGAATTTTACCATGTTGGCCAGTCTGGCCTCAAACTCATGACCTCATGATCCACCTGCCTCAGCCTCCCAAAGTGCTGGGATTACAGGAGTGAGCCACTGCACCTGGCCTTCTCTTTTTCTAAGTGGCCAAATACTGGGTATCAACACTGGATTGTAGTAGTTCAGTTAGGCTCCTAGGAAGTCACTGAGAGAACATATTGCAGTGAATCAGACTGTGTTAACTCTGACCTGGAGTGTTATCGTCTGACTCAATTCCAGAAGAGAGAACCTCCTCCTGTGACCTCTTCCCCCGTATTTCAGGCCATAAATAGGTGCTGGGGCCCTGCCAAGTTGGGACATTGTGGTTCATGAGGGACTGTCAGTTTTTTATAAACATTATACAGCTGCAGAATTGCTATGCCACCCAAGGTGACTCATAAAATCTGCCCCTCTCAAAAAGGGAATGTGAGAAATGTCACCTCTTGGCTACCACAATAATGCAATTAGGAGTTCTGGTTTTCAGCTGACTACCCGCAAGAGTCTTTAGAGTAACCACACGGGAAATCTGGGAAACCTAACTCTGTGATTTACCCAAGTCAAGTATTAGGAAGCAGGGTGGAACTTCTGGGTTTTTAAGTTTAGGATTGTGATGAAATTTAAATGATATTTGATATTTACTTGTATTAGCATTCTGCAGAGAAACAGAACCAATAGGAGATAAATATATCTACATATATTGGGTGGGGCAGAGAGAGGGAAAAAGATAATTATTCTAGTTATTTTAAGGAATTTACTCACTTAGTTATAGGGTCCGGCGTGTCCAAAATCTGTAGGGCAGGCATGGAGGCTAGAAACTCTAACAGGATTTCTGTTTTGAAGTCTTGAAGCAGAATTATTTCCTCTGTGGTTGTTTATCTTAAGGCCCTCAACTGATTGGATAAGAACCACCCACATTATGGGACATAAGCTGCTTTACTTAAAAAATCTACTGATTACAAATGTTAGTCACACCTACAAAATACCTTCACAGACCATCTAGACTAGTGTTTAACCAAACAACGGGGCACCATAGCCTAGCTGAGCTGACACATAGAATGAACTATCATACTGCTTAGAACTGAAAGAGGGAATCAGAATCCTTTGTCATGTTATTGGGGAATAAGGATTTCAAGGAAGTTAACTTGTCACAACCCAAATCCTCTAAATTTCAGATTTCTCTCTTTTTGAATGCCTTCAGTCTTGGGGTTTGGAGTCACTGTTTCACAAGGCCAGCAAGTATATCTTTGGATAACTCTCATAGTTGACAAATCCTTGCTTGAATATGTTTAATCCCAGTTCTTCTCCCTATAACTATAATGCCTTAAATGCAGTTCTACCCCCTGGAACAACATTGAAGCAGGATGAAGACCAATTTTATTTTAAATAATACCTCAACATAAATTTAATGGAATATCATTTTGTATGATTCTTAGCTTGGGAGTGGGGGATAAAGAAGGTTCTGTGGTCAGGCCACGTGCAGTGGCTCACGCCTGTAATCCCACCACTTTGGGAGGCTGAGGTGGGCTGATCACAAGGTCAAGAGATTGAGACCATCCTGGCCAATATGGTGAAACCCTGTCTCTACTAAACATATGAAAATTAGCTGAGCATTGTGGCGTGTGCCTGTAGTCCCAGCTACTTGGGAGGCTGAGGCAGGAGAATTGTTTGAACCCGGGAGGCGGAGGTTGCAGTGATCTGAGATGCTGCCACTGCACTCCAGCCTAATGCCACAGTGGGACTCTGTCTCAAAAAAAAAAAAAAAGAGAAGAATGTTCTGTGGTCAAATAAATTTGGGAAACATTGGTTACATTCTGTTTCTTTGGAAGACACCAGGAAACCAGCTAAACTGAACTGGAACCTGGCCTTGGAAAATCCTCTTTCTTCTTGTTAATGTCACCCTGTGCAATAGACATTGAAAATGTGTACAAATCTCTCTGACACCAGCCTTCAGTTTAGATGCTCCATCCATCCAGTTGGGCTGCATCATGGTGGTTGTATCAGTTAGCAAACCACCCCAATCTTTAGTAGTTTAAAATAATAGCCATTTATTATTTCTCCCAAGTCCACAGATCACTGGGTAATATTGCTCTCTGAAATGGTCTTGATTGATCTCAAATGAGTTTACTTCTTGTGTCTTCAGCCTGCTGTTGTGTAGGCTGGGGGATGGCTGGTCTAGTATGGCCTTAGCTGAGTGACTCAGCCCTGTTTTATGTGCCTCTGACACCCTTTCCGCAGGCTGGCCTTGAATAGTCTCATTGCAGTGACAGGGGTTGAAGAGAGAAAATGGAAACATGCAGACAAGCACTTTTCCAAGTCTCTGGTTGCATCAAATTTGCTGAAATTCTGTTGGCCAAAGCAGGTCACTTGGGGCAAGCTCAGAATTACAGTGGTATGGCACTACAAAGTTACAGGGCAAAAGGAGAGGACATGGGGTGACCATTCATTGAGGCCATTGGCTATATTCATCCAACGCAGTTGTCAAATGCAAATCTGAGAAATGGTGCCGAAGTGGCTACATCAGAATTAACAGAGGAAGCGTAGTGAAAATGCAGGTCCTCCAAGCTCTACCCTTCAGAGATGCACAGGGTAGGGTTGGTCACCCAGTTTTAAAATCTCCTTAGCTAACACTGATGATGAGCTGGATTTGGAAACACCTGTTTTGGACTCCTCTTTTGTTAAACAATGTTAATTAAGCTCATCTAATTATAAATTCCATAAGGGATATAGAAAGAGGTTTAAGATGAAGATGTTGGTACTTCTTCCTAATGAGCTTCCTGTCTCAGGAAAATAAGACTGTTGGGTGGGAAGATAGATAGCAACAGGTCAGCTTTTAATCCCACGGATGCCATGAGTCTTTCCTGGCCTAAAAATCTGTCCTGGCTCGTGGGATCCCTGCAATTAGATCATTTACTCAAACTGTGACTGAAACATTTTCTTGTGTGTGTGTGCCATGCCCTCTATCAACAGAAGCAGTTGCAGAAGAGGGACTGAGCGCAAGTTAAACCTAATATAGCCAGACTTAAAAGGGGCTGGGAATAGATGATTCCTACCTCAGCGACTGAGGATCCCAAGAAGTCAATGGAGTAACTGTTGTAGGGGTGTTGACTGTGAAAATACATTAATACCAAGCATTATCTGAACCTGAATAACATAAAATCTCCCAAATATGTATATAACTTTTTCCCACAAATATATTTATATATTGTTATGATTAGTAACATACAGGTATTGCTGAATTTATTGTATCTAGTTATTTGTGTGTGTATATATGTATTTCTATATAATTTTAGTCAACAGTTATTGAAGATAGAATAATAGCTTGTGAAAGTTCATATATTTTTTTATATTCACAAGTTGGACACTGTATTGGGCTGCTCTGGCTGCCTTAACAAAATAACATAGACTGAGTGGCTTAAACAACAATATTTTCTCACAACTCTTGAGGCTGAAAGTCCAATATGAAAGTGCCAAGAGGGTTGATTTCTGGTCAGGCCCCTCTTCCTGCCTTGCAGATGGCTGCTCGCTTTCTGTGTCTTCATATGACCTTTTCTCGTTATGGGCAAAGTGTTAGCTCTGGTGTCCTTTCCTCTTCTTAGAAGGACATCAGTTTTACTGGATTTGGGCCCCAACCAATGATCTCATTTAACCTCAATTATCTCCTTAAAGGCCGTTTCTCCAAATGTAGTCACATGGGGTCTTCAAACAAATTTTGGGGAAACACAGTTTAGTCCCTAACAGGAACCATTGGGTCAAACTATAGCTAAATATAAAATGCCCTCACTCCCTGCTGCTGTCATTTGGGATCTCCTGCAAAATACTATTTGATCCCAAAAGCTTCCCTGCTCATTTCTACAGAGTGATGGCTCTCAAACATTTTTGGACTGTAGCTATCCCAGTGGCTCAAAAGATCCCATGACCTCTCTACCTTATGTGTTCAAACTAGATTATATAAAGCATTGGGACCAAAAATATGTGGATTTTATGCCTACTTTAAAATAGTAAGCTTATGTATAGATTTTACATTCTAGAATGCTGCAACATAAATTTAAGTAACAAATAATTTGCAGCTAAAAATAGGCAAACAAAATTTCTTCATATCAGCAATGAGCATACTGCTATACAGGCATATATTTCATATCTTCTTTACCAATCAAGGCACAGTTGATTAATATTTGAATTACAATGCCTTTGTGTCTCAGTATATAGCTCTTGGAGCATTTTGGTTTCCTAGTCTGTTTATGCGTTTCACTGAAACCTAAGAGGGCAAATGTTATCAGCATAGTGGGTAAGAGCAAGGAATCAAGAGCAAGAGTCAGCAAACTATGGCCCACAGACCAAATCTTGCCTAAGGTCTGTTTTTGTAAATAAAGTTTTATTGGAACATAGCCATACCAGTTTGTTTATGTAATGTCTAAGGCTGCTTTGGGGCTACAACAACATCGTTCAGTAGGGACCCTACTGTCTACAAAGCCCCAAATATTTAGTATTTGGCCTTTTACTGAAACAGTTTGCTGACCTCTGACCTACAGTGAAGATCCCTGAGTTCGAGTCCTGGTTCCGCAGTGTCTAGCTGTTTGATCATAGGCGAGTTATCTAGTTTCTCTGTGCCTTAGTTTCCTCATCTGTAAAATGAGGATGTTATCATTATCTGTCTCAAAAGGATGTTAAGAGCAACAAATGAGCATGTAAAGATCTCGGTCTAGGACCTGGACTAAACACTCAAATAGTAGTTGTTATTAACCTAGCAACCCCACACAAACTAAATCTACAATGAAGATGCTAAGCTAAGAGGTATTTATAATTAAAAAGGGTAATTAACAGCGACTAAAAACCTGACCAACTCAAATCAACAGTGGTGAGGCTCCTCCCTAAGTACCCTTTCTAAAAATTTGCAGGAATTCTATTTATATGTGGGGCATGCCCAGTGGGAGCTTTTGAACATCGGCAAGTATTGCTTGGCACTAAGCCATTTTAGGAACATATACTGTAGAGTAAATCCTTGGTAAATTCAGGCAGGTATACTATGTTTAGTTTATTTAGTAACTCTTAATAATTCACCAAGGTTGTACCAGTAAATAATCTCTAGCTATTCCCAAAAATAGAACTCAGTGGAATTAAAATGTATTTTTACATTTAATTCTGTTCTGTTCATAGCCTACCAGGTTATATTTTGCAACTGTCTAACTATTTTCTGACTAGATGGTGAGCAGTTTATTGTCTAAGGCCAGGTGTGGAGGCTCATGCCTGTAACCCCAGCACTTTGGGAGGCCAAAGTGGGAGGATTGCTTGAGACCAGGAATTAGAGACCATCCTGAGCAACATAGCAAGACCTCATCTCTACAAAAAAACTAAAAAGTAGATGGGTGTGATGGCATGAGCCTGTAGTCATAGCTACTTCAGAAACTGAAGTAAAAGATCGCTTGAGCCCAGCAGTGCAAAGTTGCAGTGAGCTATGGTAGCCACTGGACTTCAGCCTGGGTGAGAGTGAGACTCTGTCTCTAAACAATAAGAAAAAAAAAAGTATCTTGTCTAATCTGTTGGTTGTTTGAATCCTTATCACAGTCTGAAGCCTCTTTACAAAATTTCAAAATGAAACACAAATAAGTCATTAACCTGTGAACATGACTACAGAAGAGTCCTCAAGAATGGTTATTCAGTGGCATGGCAAGACCCATTCACCACAGTTGTGATGGTTAATACTGAGTGCCAACCTGATTGGATTGAAGGATACAAAGTATAGATCATGGGTGTGTCTGTGAGGGTGTTGCCAAAGAAAAGTAACATTTGAGTCACTGGGCTGGGAAAGGCAGACCCACCCTTAATTTGGATGGGCACAATCTAATCAGCTGCCAGCACAACCAGAATAAAAAGCAGGCAGAAGAACAGGAAAAGACTGGACTGGCTTAGCCTTCCAGCCTACATCTTCCTCCTGTGCTGAGTGCTTCCTGCCCTCGAACTTCAGACTCCAAGTTCTTTAGCTTTGGGACTCAGATTGGATTCCTTTCTCCTTAGCTTGCAGATGGCCTATTGTGGGACCTTATGATTATGTGAGTTAATACTCCTTAATAAACTCATATATATGTATATGTCTGTGTGTGTATGTATACATAGTTCTGTCCCTCTGGCGAACCCTAATACAACAGTTAATGCTAATTGTATTTTCTTTTTCAGACATTTAATAGATTTTTAACAGACTTCTTTTGAGAATTTTTATGTTCATGACAAAAGTAATTAGATGATATAGAGATTTCTAATATGCCCCTATTCCCTCACATGAATAGCCTCACCCATTATCAACATCCCTCGCTAGAGTAGCACATTTGTTACAGTAGATGAACCTACATCATTATCACCAAGAGTCCATAGTTTACCTTTGGGTTAACTCTTGGTGTTGTACATTCTATGGGTTTGGCTTTCCAGGATTTGTCCCTGGTGTCTTATTTAGTTCGTTTAGCGAGATCATGTTATTCTTGATGGTCTTGATGTTTGTGGTTGTTTGTTGGGGTCTGGGCATTGAAGAGTTAGGTATTTATTGTAGTCTTTGCAGTCTAGAAACATCTTAGAGCTAGGGCTTGTAATGGGTGCCTCAGGACTCTGCCCAGTGCCCTGTTCTACTGTGGCTGAGCTTATATCCAAGCCATAAGACAAGGTCTTCTTTATTCTTTCCTCTCCTCTCCACAAGCAGAAGGAAAGAGTCTCTTTCAGAGCCTGCAAGCTGCACTGCCTGGGGTTTGAGGAGAGATAGCAAAACACTTTCTTGGCTGCCCCAGATGGTATTGCACTTAGTCACATGCTTCCCAAGTCCACTGGCTCTGAGCCCAGCACAGCATGAGGATTTGCCTAAGAGTTGCTGTTCTTGTGGCCTAGACTGCCTTTCAGGTTTATTTAGGACCCCAGAACACTTTAGCCTGTGGTGGTGAGGCTTGCTGGAACTTGAATTTTTACCATTGGGATGGATAATTTTTTTACTGGGTCTAAATGTTCCCTCTGTGAGCATCAGCTGATTTCTTCCTAGAATTGCTTTCCACTGTAACAGGGCAGCACTGAATTCCAATGTGAATTCCCTAAATTACTGCACTCTCCCTCCCCCAACACACATATTACCTTCTTGTGCTACATGGCTCCTTCCAGGGGGCAGGGGAGGGGTGACATTGGCAGTTCAAGACTGTCTTTCCTATCCTCTTTAATGCCTCTTTCAGTGATATAAAGTTAAAGCCAGGTACTGTGACTGCTCACCTGATTTGTCCTTATGAAGGTGCTTTTCTGTGGAGATTGTTGTTAAATTTTGTGTCCCTTTGAAGGCCAGTTGGTGGAGGCTTCTATTTGGACATCTTACTCCACCTCTCTAGACTATTTTTTAGTCAGGTTGTTTATTTTCTTATTGTTGAGTTTTAAGAGTTCTTTTTCTATTTCAGTTAATAGTTCTTTATCATATATGTCTTTTGTAAATATTTTCTCCCAGTCTGTGTCTTGCCATTTCATTTTCTTGACAATGTCCTTCGTAGAGCAGGACTTTATAGTTTCAATGAAATCTAGCTTATTAATTATTTCTTTCATATTTCACACCTTTGACATTTTCCCAAAAACTCATCTCAAAAACTAATGTTGTCTAGATTTTCTCCTATGTTATCTTCTAAAGATTTTATGGTTTTGTGTTTTACATTTAAGTTTGTAATCTGTTCAAGTTAATTTTTCTGATGGGAGTAAGGTCTGTTTCTAGCTTTGTTTTGTATTGTTTTGTTTTGCATGTGGCTGTTCAGTTGTTATAGCACAAATTGTTGAAAAGACTACCTTTACTCCCCTGTATTAGCTTTTCCACCTTTGTCAAAAATCAGTTATCTTTTTATGTGTGAGTCTACTTCTGGGGTCTCTGTTGTATTGTATTAGACTATTTGTTTCACCACACTGTCTTGATTATAATATTTTATATATATTTTAGGATATTTTTTAACACAAAATAATTTACTGGGATTTTAATTGAGATTGTTTTGAATGTATAGATCAATTTGAGAAGAACTGACTTCTTAACAATATTGAGTCTTATGTCCATGTATATGGACTGTATCTCCATTAATTTGATCTTCCTTTATTTCTTTTATCAAGGTTTTGAGTTTTTCTCATATAGATTTTGTACATATTTTCGTTAAATTTATGGCTAAGTATTTCATATTTTTTGCATGCCAATATAAATGGTGTTATGTTTTTTATTTCAAATTTCACTTGTTCATTTCTGGTATGTAGGAAAACGATTGGCTTTTATATAGTAATCTTGTATCCTGCAACCTTACTATAATAACCTTTTAGTTCCAGGAGAATTTTGATGATTTTTGGGGGATTTTATACACAGATTATCATGTCATCTGTGAATAGAGTTGTATTTCTTCCTTCTTAGTCTGTATACAGTTTTTTTCCTTTTCTTGTCTTATTGCATTGGCAATAATTAAGGACTTCCAGTATGATATGAAAAGCAGTGGTTAAAGAAGACAGCTTTTCTTGTTCCTAATCTTAGTGGGAAAACTTCTAGTTCATCACCACTAAGTATGATGTTAGCTGTAGGTTTTTGTAGATAATCTTTTTCAAGTTGAGGAAATTCTTCTCTATTCTAAGTTTTTTGAGAATTTTTATCTCAAATGGGTGTTGGAGGTTGTTAAATGCTTTTTCTATATCTATTAATATAATCATGTGATTTATTTTCCTTAGCCTCTTGATATGATGGATAATACCAATTGATTATTGAATGTTAAACTAGCCTTGCTGACATGCATAGGTTCGATTTTCATTTCAAAAAGAATAAAAAGAAAAAGGAAAAAAACAACAAGACTTGCATGATATCAATCCCACTTGGTCATGGCATATAATTCTTTTTCTATCTTGTTGGATTTGACTTTCTAGTATCTTATTAAGATTTTTTTTTCTTTTTTTTTTTTTTGCATCTAGTTCATGAGAGATGTTGGTCTATAGTTTTCTTATAATTTTTTTAAATCTAATATTAAGGTAATACTGGTGTCATAGAATGAGTTCGGAAGTAATTAATCTGCTTCTATTTTTTAAAAGAGATTGTAGAGGATTGATATATCTTTCATAAATGTTCGGTAGAGTTCGTCTGTTAATCCAACTGGGCCTGGGCTTGCTTTTTTGAAGGTTATTAATTCAGTTTTCTTAATCGATGAAGGCCTATTCATATTGTCTGTTTCTTCTTGTCTGAATTTTTACAAATTGTGTCTTGCAAGAAATTGGTCCATTTCATCTAGGTTATCAAATTTGTGACCATATAGTTGTTTATAGTAGTTTTTATGATCCTTTTAATGTCCATGGGTTTTGTAGTGATGTTCCCTGTTTATTTGTGGCTTTTGTTTCCTCTTTATTTTTTTTTTTCTTAGCTTGTCTAGAGACATACCAATTTTATTTATCTTTTCAAAGAACCAGCTTTTGGTTTAGTTGATTTTGTCTATTGACTTCCTGTTTTTAATTTTATGGACTTAAGTTCTAATTTTCATTATTTCTTTTTTTTCTGTTTACTTTGGATTTAACTTTTTTTTCTAGTTTTTTAAGGTAGAAATTAGATGACTGATTTTAGATCTATTTTATTTTCTAATATGCACACAATGCTACAAATGTCTTTATAAACGCTATTTTCACTATATCTCACAAATTTTGGTAAATTCTGTTTTCATTTTATTTAGTTCAAAATATTTTAATATTTATCTTGTGATTACTTCTTAATCCTAGTGCATGTAGACATATGTTGTTTAATCTCCAAAATTTTGGGGATTTTCTAGCTATCTTCCTGT
Organism: Cebus imitator; assembly: GCF_001604975.1. Lineage (NCBI taxonomy): Eukaryota > Metazoa > Chordata > Mammalia > Primates > Cebidae > Cebus > Cebus imitator. The sequence continues at coordinate 998,695 of NW_016107542.1, read as the reverse complement.
TATTGATTCCAGTTTACATTTATTGAGGTCTGAAAGGAGACATTGTATCACTTCTTTTCAATTTGTTAAGCTGACTTAGAATGTGATCTTGGTGAATTTTCCATGTGAGATTGACAGGAATGTACATTCTGCTGTATTGGATAAAGTATTCCATAGATGCCCATTATTTCTATTAAATTGATGGTATTTTTTAGTTCAACTATGCCATTACTGATTTTCTGTCTGCTAGATCTGTTCATTCCTGATACAAGAGTGTTGAAGTCTTTAACTACAATAATGGATTAATCTATTTCTTTTTACAATTCTATCAGTTTTTGCCTCACATGTTTTGACACTCTGTTAGGTGCATACATATAAGGATTTTTTTCTTTTGGAGAATTTACTCCTTTATCACTATATAATACCTTTTTTATCCCTAATAACTTTCTTAGCTCTAAAGTCAGCACTGTCAGAAATTGATACAGCGAATCTCACTTTTTGATTAGTGTTAGCATGCTATATCTTTCTTCACCCATTTACTCTGCATCTTTATGTTTAAACTGGGTTTTTTTCCAGGATGAAATGTTTGAAATATCAGACAAAGAATTCAAAAGGTTGATTATTAAGTTGCTCAGGAAAATGCAAGAGAAAGGTAAAAAACAACATAAAGAAATTTAAAAAACAACTCGGGATATGAATGAAAAAATTTTCTAAAGTGATATAGATTCAATGCTATCCCCATCAAGCTACCAATGACTTCCTTCAGAGAATTGGAAAAAACCACCTTAAACTTCATACGAAACCAAAATAAGAGCCTGCATAGCCAAAACAATTCTAAGCAAAAAAAAAAGAGAGAGAAAGAAAGCTGAGGCATCATGCTACCTGACTTCAAGCTATATTACATGCCTGCTATAATCAAAACAGCATGGTGCTGGTACCAAAACAGAGATACAGACCAATGGAACACAACAGAGACTTCAGAAAGAACACTACACAACTATAACCATCTGATCTTTGACAAACCTGACAAAAACAAGAGATAGATATTTTAAAGAAAAGCCAATCAAAACTACTAGAAATGAAAGACATCTTTAGAGAATTACAAAATGCAATGGAAAGTTTTAACAACAGACTAAACTAAGTAGAAGAAAGAATTTCAGAGCTCAAAGGCCAAAAGCTTTTGAATTAAACCAATTAGACAAAAATAAACAAAAAAATTAAAATGAACAAAGTTTCCAAGAAATATTGAATTATGTGAAATGGCCAAACCTAAGAAAAATTAGTGTTCATGAAGGAAAAGAAAAAGCAAAAATTTGGAAAACTTATCTGAGGGAATAATTGAAAACTTTCCTTGCTCTGCTAGAGATTTAGACATTCAAATACAAGACGCTGAAAGAACTTTTGGGAGATTCATTGCAAAAAGGACATCACCAAGGTGTATAGTCAGCAGGCTATCTAAAATCAACACAAAGGAAAGAATTCTTTTTTAAAATTTTTATTTTAAGTTTGGGGTATGTGTGCAGGAAGTGCAAGTTTGTTACATAGGTAACCATGTGTTGGTTGTTGTACAGATTATTTCATCACCCAGGTATTAAACCTAGTATCCATTAGTTATTTTGCCTGATCCCTTCTTTTCTCCCACTCCTACCTCTGATAGACCCCAGTGTGTGTTGTTTCCCTCTGTATGTTCATGTGTTCTCATTGTACAGCTTCCACTTGTAAGTTAGAACATGCAGTATTTGGTTTTCTGTTCCTGTGTTAGTTTGCTAAGGAATAATGGCCTGTAGCTCTATCTATGTCCCCTGCAAAGGACACGATCTCATTCTTTTTTATGGCTACATAGTATTCCATGGTATATATGTACCACATTTCCTTTATTTAGTCTATCATTGATGGGCATTTCCGTTGATTCCATTTCTTTGCTATTGTGAATAGTTGTGCAATGAACATACATATACATGTGTCTTTATAATAGAATGATTTACATTCCTTTAGGTATGTACCCAGTAATGGGACTGCTGGGTCAAATGATATTTCTGATTCTAGGTCTTTGAGGAATCACTACAGTGTCTTTCACAATGGTTGAACTAATTTACATCACCACCAACAATGTAAAAGCATTCCATTTCTCCACAACCTCACCAGCATCTGTTATTTTTGGACTTTTTAATAATAACCATTCTGATTTGTGTGAGATGGTATCTCATTGTGGTTTTGATTTGCATTTCTTTAATGATCAGTGATGTTGAGCTTCTTTTTATATGCTTGCTGCTGTATGCATATCTTCTTTTTGAAAAGCGTCTGTTTATGTTCTTTGCCTTCTTTTTAGTGGGGTTGTTTTTTCTTGCACATTTGTTTAAGTTCCTTATAGATGCCGGATATTAGACCTTTGTCAGATGCATAGTTTGCAAAAATTTTTCCCATTCTTTAGGTTGTCTGTTTACTCAACTGATAATTTCATTTGCTGTGCAGAAGCTCTTTAGTTAAATTAGATTCCATTTGTCAATTTTTGTTTTTGTTGCAATTGCTTTTGGTGTTGTGATGAAATCTTTGCTCAGGGCTTTGTCATTTTGCAGGGTGTTTTTATTATTTTAGGTTTTACATTTAAGTCTTTAATCCACCTTGAGTTAATTTTTGTATATGGTGTGAGAAAAGGGTCCAGTTTCCATTTTCTGCATAGAGCTAACCAGTTCTTCCAGCACCATTTATTGACTAGGGAATTCTTTTCCCATTGCTTATTGTTGACAGGTTTGTCAAAGATCAGATAATTGTGGGTATGCAGTCTTATTTCTGGGTTCCCTATTCTGTTTCATTGGACTCTGTGTTTATTCTTGTACAGGATTATGCTGTTTTGGTTGTCACCCATAGCATAGTTTGAAGGTGAACAGAGTGATGCCTCCAGCTTTGTTCTTTTTACTTAGGATTGTGTTGGCTATTTGGCCACCTTTTTGGTTCCATATGAATTTTAAAACAGTTTCGGGCCAGGCATGGTGGCTCACACCTGTAATTCCAGCACTTTGGGAGGCCAAGGTGGGCAGATCACTTGAAACCAGGAGTTTGAGACCAGCTTGGCCAACACGGTGAAACCTCGTCTCTACTAAAAATACAAAAGTTAGCTGGGCATGGTGGTACACACCTGTAATCCCAGGTACTTGGGAAGCTGAGGCACAAGAATCACTTGAATCCAGAAGGTGGAGGTTGCAGTGAGCTAAGATTGTTCCACTGCACTCCAGGCTGGGTGACAGAGTGAGACTCTGTCTCAAAAATAGAAATAAAAACAAAGTTTTTCTAGTTATCTGAAGAATGTCAGTGGTAGTTTAATGGGAATAGCACTGAATCTATAAATTGCTTTAGGCAGTATGGCCATTTTAACAATATTGATTCTTCCTATCCATGAGCACGAAATGTTTTTTCATTTGTTTGTGTCATCTCTGATTTTTTCGAGCAATGGTTTATAGTTCTCCTTGTAGAAATCTTTCACTTCCCTTGTTAGCTATATTCCTAGGTATTTGATTTTTTTGTGGCAATTGTGAATGGGAGTTCATTCATGATGTGGCTCTCAGTTTGACTGTTGTTGGGGTATAGGAATGCTAATAATTTTTGCACATTAATTTTGTATCCTGAGATTTTGCTGAAGTTGCTTATCAGCCTAAGAAACTTTTGGGCTGAGACAAAGGGGTTTTCTAAATATAAAATCATGTCATCTGCAAACAAGGATAGTTTGACTTGCTTCCTATTTGAATGCCCCTTATTTCTTTCTGTTGTGTATATATACCCTGAAATACCATTCAACTATAAAAAAGAATAAAATAATGTCTTTTGCAGCAATTTAATTGAAGCTGGAGGCCATTATTCTAAGTGAAATAACTCCAGGAATGGAAAACCAAATATCATATATTCTCACTGATAAGTAGGAGCTAAGCTACGGATACACAAAGGCATAGAGTCGTATAATGGACGTTGGAGACTCAGAAGTGGGGAGGGTAGGAGACACAAAAAACCATAACTTGGGTACCATGTATACTACTCTAGTGAGGAATGCACTAAAATCTCAGACTTTATGCTATATAATTCATCCATATAACCAAAAACCATTTGTATATCCAAAGCTATTGAAATTTTAAATGTATATAAAATTTTAAAAATTTTTAAAAATTAAAGTGGGTTTTTTTTGCAGACAACATATAGTTGTCTAGTCTAGTCTTTCAATCTGCTTTGACAGTCTCTGTCTTTTAGTTGGTGGATTTAGACCATTGACATTCAAAGTGATTATCAATATAGTCAGGTTAATATCTGTTACTTGTTACTGTTTTCTGTTTTTTCCTTATTACTGGTTCCTATTTTGTCTTCCACTCTTCTCTGCCTTTTGTGGTTTTAATTGAGCATTTTAAATGTTTGAATTTTCTCTCCTTTCTTAGCATGTCAGTTACACTTTGTTTAGTTTTTCTAATGGTTGCTCTAGAGTTTGCAATATATTTACAGTTAGCCCAGATCTACTTTCAAACAACACTATACTGCTTCATGGGTAGTCTGAGTACCTTACAATAACATGATAATCCTAATTCCCTCCTCCAATCTGTCATATCACTGCTTTTGATCACTTCATTTCTACATAAGCGTATATAAATATGCATCTGTTTGTGTGTGTATACACATATAAGCATGCATAATCTAATACATTGTTGCTATTATTATTGTAAACAAACTATTATCTGTTAGATCAATTAAAAATAGGGAAAATAAGTTTTTATTTTGCCTTCACTTACTCCTTATCTGATGTTCTTCCTTTTTTCTTTTCTAACATATATCTAAGTTTCTAGACTATGTCAATTTCCTTCTCTCTAAGGAACTTAGTTAATATTTTTGAGGAATCTCCATACTATTTTCCAAAATGGTTATACTAATTTACATTTCACCGTTAGTGTACAAGGATTCCCTTAACAAATACAATTCCTGTGTGATCTAGTAATTTCACTTCTGGGTATACATATGAAGGAATTAAGATAGGTCTCTCAAAGAGATGTCTGCACTCCCATGTTCATTTCAGCATTATTCACAATAGCCAAGACAAGGAACCAACCAATCCATTCATCAACAGATGAATGGATTTTTAAAAATGTGGTATATATGCACAATAAGCTATTATACAATATTTTTTAAAAAGGGATATTCTGTCACTTGCAACAACATAAGTGGAACTGGAGGACGTTATGATAAGTGAAATAAGCCAGGCACAAAAAGACAAATGTTGTATGATTTCACTTATATGTAGAATCTAAAAAGGAAACAGAGAATAGAAAAGTGGTTTCCAGAGTCTGAGGGGAAGCGGAATGATGAAGAAGAAGATGTTGATCAAAAGGTACAAATTCTCAGACTGGAGGAATAAGTTTTGGTGATCTGTTGCACCGCATGGTGACCACAATCAATGTAACAATGTATTACATATTTTAGATTTAGTTAGTAACAATGTATTGTATATTTTCAAAGTTGCTAAAATAATAGATTTTTAAACATTTTTTGCCAAAAAAATAATATTTGTAAAGTGATGGGTACATTAATTAGCCTCATTGAATCATTCTACAATGTATACATAGGTCCAGACATCACATTTTATTTCATAAATATATACAATTATTTGTCAATTAAAAATAAATGTTTAAAAATATTTAAAACATTTATTTAAAGGAACTTCTTTGAATAATTCTTGCAAGGTTGATCTACTGGCAACAGATTCCTTCAATTTTTATTTGTTTGAGAAAGTCTTTATACCTCCTTCGCTTTTGAAGGATAATTTTCCGGAGTACAGAGTTCTAGATTGATGAGTTTTTTTCTCTCAACACTTAAAATATTTTACTCTACTTTCTTCTTGCTTGCAAGGTTTATGAAGAGAGGTCAGATGCCATTCTTATCTTTGCTCTCTTTTTTAGGGGAAGTGCTTTTCTCCTCTCTGGCTTCTTTCAAAAAAATTTTAAAACCTTTAGTTTTCTATAGTTTGAAAGTGGTATGCCTACCTGAAGTTTTGTTTTTATTTAATGTTTATTCTACCTGGTGTTCTCTGAGCTTCCTAGATTTGTGGTTTAGTTTCTAACATTAATTTTGGGGAAATTCTCAGTCATCATTGTTTTGACTATTTCTTATTGCCTTTCTTCTGCATCTGTTTTTTTTTTTTTTTTTTTTTTTTTTTTTTTTTTTATGGATATTCTGTTTTGATATTTTTCAGGCTAATTTCCTTTTACTTTTCAATATTGGAAGTTACTGTTGAGACATCCTTAAGCTCAGATTCTTTTCTCAGCTGTGTTGTCTACTAATGAGACCATCAAAGACATTCTTCATTTCTGTTACAGTGTCTTGATTTTTGACATCTTTTGGTTCTTTTTTTTTTTTATTTAGAATTTACATCTCTCCAATTATATTTGTCATCTGTTCTTTTATACTGTCTACTTTGCCCATTAGCATTTGAATCATAGTTGTTTTAAATGCCCACTCATAATTTCAACATTTCTGCCATATCTCAGTCTGATTCTAATATTTGTTCTGTCTTCATGCTATATTTTTTGCCTTTTACTATGCCTTGTATTTCTTTTTCTGATAGCTGGACATGGTGTACTAGAGAAAATGAACTGATATTATAGGCCTTTAGTAATGTGGTAGGGAAGCACTGGGAAATAGAAAGCATTGTAGAGTCCTAAGATTAGTTATCAGCCTTTCAATGAGCCTGTGCCTATGGATGATGAACTTCACAAGTGCTTCTCAGTTTTTCCCTGTGTCCTTAGGTGAGACAAGGCGGCTGAAGGGGGCTAGAGTTGGGTATTAATTTTCCTCAAGTCAGACTCTGATAAAACCCCAGCTAGATGATTTATAATTCTTGGGTATATATATACACAGTAATGGGATTGCTGGGTCAAATGGTATTTCTAGTTCTAGATCCTTGAGGAATCGCCACACTGTCTTCCACAATGGTTGAACTAATTTACATTCCCAAAGGTGTAAAATCATTCTTATTTCTCCATATAAAGACACATGCACACATATGTCTATTGCAGCACTATTCACAATAGCAGATTTAGAACCAACCCAAATGCCCATCAATTTTAGACTGAATAAAGAAAATGTGACACATATACACCATGGAATACGATGCAGTCATAAAAAAGAATGAGTTCATGTCCTTTGCAGGGACATGGATGAAGCTGGAAAGCATCATTCTCAGCAAGCTAACACAGGAACACAAAACCAAACACTGCATGTTCTCACTCATAAGTGGGAGTTGAACAATGTTAACATACGGACACAGAGAGGGGAACATCACACACCAGGGCCTCTTGGTGGGGTAAGGGGCAAGGGGAGGGATAGCATTAGGAGAAACACCTAATGTAGATGACAGGTTGACAGGTGCAGCAAACCACCATGGCACATGTATAGCAAACGTTCTGCACATGTATCCCAGAACTTAAAGTATACTTTTTAAATATCTAAAAAAAAAATCCAGCAGGTTTGTCCTGATGGCAGTACTTGTTAAAACAGAGCAAAATGGTGTATTTCAAGTTGGTTCCTCTTCCTTTCCTCCACTGGAAGTGTGATTAGATTTTGCTCCGATATCCTTTGTGAGAACCTTGTATAGCTCCAGGAGGTAAAACTCACAAAAGTATGAGGCACCCCTCCATCACTGTGTCCCCTGGAGTTTTAAACTCTCAGAGTTATCCAAACTGAGCCTCTAGCAATTCATTACAGGTTAGGTTTCGTAGCGGGTATTGGTTCCTGTGGTTTCTGCTCCTAAGTTTCTACTCTGGTAATTTGCAATCCTTGTATTCACCCATCTGTCTCTCCAATTTTGGGGGCAGCAGTTTGCTCTGTAATCTCACTTTTTTTACAAACTTAAAAAGAATTATTGATGTTTTAGTTTGTTCAGCTTAATATTTGTTAAGGTGGAGTAGCAATGTCCAAGCTTAATTCATTTGAGGATAGAGTCCAGAAGCTTCCAATATATTTTTTTAAATTCCTATAGGTGGTTTGCACAAAATACTCCACAGTAAAATCTGATCTTTTCTTTCTTCTGATGCTCTGTTGGCAACCTCTCTTTGGTTTGTGAGAATTTTGGCAATGCCGCCTTCCTTAGTTATTTTCCTGTCTCTTTATTTTTTTCTAGTTCTGCCTCTTCCTGGATATCTTCTTCCTTTGCTCTTCACCCTTACTCAATTAATTTTTTATTATTCTGCATTTCTGTTTGTAAAGATGCCTGGTAAACCCACCCAACTTCTATCAAGATAAAGTGAAAATCAACTGTCAATATCTTTTTTTCTGAGTCAAAAATGATTAGATAATGTATCACTGAGAACAATAAAAAAGATATAAATAAATGTATTTGTGGGTTTACCATTCTTGTTTACTTTGCTAGTTTGTAAAACAATGTATTTTTTCATTTTACAGGAAGTATCTGTTTATTGTAGGAAGTTTGACAAAATGAAGAAATCTAATAAATAAAAAAGTAAGTACCATAACCCTACTGCCCATAAGTAACCACTGTTAATATTTTGCTATATTTCTTTCCCATCTTCTTCATACATTTATTAAGTACACATACACACACATAATTTATATGTTTAAAAGTTACTTTATACTAATAGTTTATACATATAGAGCATTTATTAGATACTGTCAAGCATTTTATGTACATTGTTTTATTTAATCTTCACTATAATCTAATTTCCCATGCTAGAGATGCTGAAATAGGGCCCAGAGAATGAAATTATTTGACTGAGTTAATTAAGGATTTCAAGAGTCTGTGGTATTGATCTTATGCTAATTTGGTTACCATTTTATTAATAATAAATTTTAATATTTAAATTGAATTTATTAGTGATTACAGGATTGTTTTAAACCTAATGAGTTATTGCCTTTTAAATAAATAAGTTAATATGTATTAATTGTAGCTCAAAATATTTAAATTTAAAATTCTTAACAGAGTACCTTTCTTGCCTCTATTAAACGGGGCAGAGAATTACCCATGTGAAACACCACAAAATGAACTCCATTCTTGTCCTTAACCTTGTTTCTCATTCCTTCTTTACTGTTCAGCTAAACTGATGGATTTGTCTTGTGAAAAAAGAAGGAAGGGAAATTGTCTCACGAACCCACAAATGATTCCCATTTAATCTCTCCATCCCCTGCCTCCCTCCGAAGCCCTGGTAAAGTGATCACACACTGAGGGATATTAAATCCATTGATTTATTTCTCATCCTACTCTCCTAATATTTCCCCAATGGAATCAATAATGAAATAGGCAGAAGTTAAAGTTCTCAGCTGTTTAGCATTGTCTGACAAAATTATGATTTCCTTTATAATACGAGGAGGATTAATGTATATAGACATTTTATTGTTTATTCTGAATGCTACATTTCATCAGTATATAATGTTTATTTTTCTTATGTCAGTGACTTATGTCTCATAAAATAGCAGTCAACAAGACTGTTATCAGAAATTCTACCACACCCCCATTTAAAAATATTTGTGTGAGAAAATGTTTATCTGGGATCATTATATATGTGCACTTTTATAACCTGCTTTTCCATGTAATGTTTTGGCAACTTATACGTTTTAAAGAGCTGCATAATTCTTGATCTCTTAGGTATGTTTATATTGTTTATGAGCATGAAATTTGTATCTATCTTGTAGATGAGCTTCAGGGAGCACTGCCACAGAATTTCCTCAAACTATGATGATTTGTTTCCTAGATTTTCTGTAGTATGTCAATACCGCTGCTTTTTACTAAGAAAGCAGAATAAATAACCATCCAAAAGAGTATTCTTGCAGAACCTGATTTCAAATGCTGAATAACAAGTTTAAGTTAGAAACATAATTATTTATGCTCTAAGGAATATAAGATCTAAGGTAAGATTATTCATTTCAGTCCCTTCATTTTATGGATGCAGAAACTGAAATGATGGCTTGCCTAAGGTCACCAGCTAGAAGTGAAGTGTCCTGCCTAGGAAAAACTAAGTCTTCTCTAATATTATAAAATAGAAGGCATTTATATACTATTCCTCATAATTTTTTTGGATTTAGGGAAACCCTCTGGAAGATGGAACACTTCCCTAAATTAATGGTCTCCAAAATTGAATTTCTCACCCACCTCCACAAATTCCGCAACAAGGGGTATGCAAGATGACCCAACGGTTAAAATTCTGAACTACCTTTAGACTTTCAAAAATATTACAGAAGTAGTACAGAGAGTTTCTGTATGTCCCTGTGCCACTCCATCGTTACCATCTTACATACCATAGTATAATTATCATAACAAGGAAATTAACATTAGTACAGTAGTATCATCAACTAAAGGTTTCATTTGAACTTCACTTTGAAGGTTCCCGCTCATGTCTCTTTGTTGTTGTTTCCAACATTCCACTCAGGATTCCACGTTGCATTTTGTTGTTATTTCTCTCTGGTCTCCTGTCATCTGCAGCAGCTCCTCCATCTTTCCTTGTGTTTCATGATTCTGACACCTGGAGCAGTATTGATCTGTTTTTTTTGCTAGACATCCCTTAGTTCAGGCCATTGGGGATCTTCTCATGATTGAACTTAGATCATGCATTCCTGTCAAGAGTACCACAGAAATGGTGCCTCATCCTTCTAGTTGCAGCAAATCATGGCCTTCATGTTGCCAGCATGTATTGGTATTGGTGATATTGGTGTTGATTACCTGTGGAAATGGTCACCACTAGACTTTTCACTACAAAGTTGCTATCCAAATGGCTAAAGATGGAACAATTTGAGCCACAAAATGCATAATGATAGTACTGGAGTGTAGCCCATAAAATAATATTAATATGAACTATGAGTTCTTAGTGACATAAATAAATAATTGGTTTAATAGATACAGTCAATTCTCATTATTCACAGTAATTGTATTTTATAAAGTCACTATGAACACTGAATTAGCAAATACTGACCCATTGCTCTTAAGGGAGATATAGGTTTAGGTTTTTGTGAGCCATTGTCAACTAATCAATGCATAATCTTGTTTCATGTGTTTCTGTTTAAAAATACCTTTTTAAATGTATTTTGTTGATTCTTTAGCATTTAACTCTCCATCAACAGCGCCATAACTCATGCCTGAATGAAGGTTCTCTAATGCATGTTATTTTGCCCAGCAGGCCTGTCATAGCCTTCTTACACTTAGGAACAGGAGACAGCACATCACACTATGCTTAAGGGCATTTTAAACAGCAAAATGACTGACAAAAGGCACAAAAATATGAAAACTATGGCGCTAAATAGACTGCAAAAAGGGCACTTGTTTATAGGATGAGAGCTGAAACAAGAAGGGCAGAGGATCATCATCTCTGGCTTCATCTGGGAGCATACACACTGAGTACTCACAATTTTTGCTGTTCTGCACACGTCTGTGAATGACCAAGAAAATGCCATGAATATTGATTTTCAGGTTACAAATAAATTTTAGCAAGCAGGTGAATTCTCAAATATGTAATTCATGAGAATAAAGACTGATTGCATATGGAGAAGTGGCAGCTTTTCTTTTTTTTTTTTTTTGCATAGAATTCCAATTAATAAATGTGGAAAGAATGACAGAAAGCTGCCACTAGGCAATCTCCACAGTGGTAATTGTTGCAGATGGATCTACTGATGAATGCTAGACACATGGGCAAAGATTTGAGGAACAAACAGATTTGCACAGTTTCAAAGTGTCTCTCTCAAGATATTTGTTGACTACAGGGAGAAATACAGTACATTTGTATTTATTGTAAATTGAATATGACACAAGTTCTTAATTTTTTCTAGCACTTATATAGCATTAACAGATGTTGACTAGAAAATACAGATAAATAGGTGGCTTGTACTCAAATTCTTAATAATAAGGGAGTCTCCGATTTTTTATTGCACCTTCTTTGGATAACTGGCTAGTGTTCAGTCAAAGCTGTTAATTTAGATATACTGGGAGAAAAGGCAAAGACGTTGCTATTTTATCAAGGGTAGACTTGGGACGCTTAAGAACCACTGCCTCTGTGAAATCATCCCAGGTAGAGGTAAGCACTTGTTCTTCAGTGTTCCGCTATGCCTATTTCAATAGCTTAGACAGATTTTCACACTGTAGAGTTGGTTGTGTACATGCTTGTCTCCTGCACATGGTGTTTCCTGAGTGCAGGAGCTGCCTCTTTCATCTTTATATCTCTGATACAAACACATTGACTCACATGGGGTACTCAGTAAATGTTAATTAGAAATGAGGTGGCATAGATGTGATGGGATGATACCCTGGATCTTTGGGCAACCCCTCTTCGCATTTTTTCACAGATGCATTTTTGTTCTTGCTGTATTTCTAGCAATGTTTCTCACTAATGCTTGTCTTCTGCCAATGATGAAAACAAGCATACCCTTTGTAGTATTTAAAGGTATGTGAAAATGAAGACGGGCTTCTTTAAGTACATTTGGTTCAAGGGAATTTTCATATTCCATATGTCCTAGTTCATCTGTGACGTTAAGTGCTTTTTTCACATACCTGACTCTGTCTTAATAACAGTGGTACTGTTGTCTCCGGAGGCAAAACAGATTAATGGCAGAGTTACTTAGAGATTTTGTGAATCCACTTAATGGAAAAAGCTTCCAGTTCCAGGGTTGGTTCTAAGCATTTGCGGTTTCAAGTTGAACCAAATGTGTTAGTCAGGGTAACCAACTGATGTAACAAACAGTTCCCAAATTCCAGAGGCATAACATATCTATTTTCTTGCATCTAAACAGTCCAATGTAGGTGTTCTGAATCTGGCAGTTTTTATCCTGGCAGCTTTTCAGGGACTCAGGCTTCTTCCATTCCACGGCTCTACCTTCCACCAGGTGCTCATGGTCCTCTTTCTTCAGCTGGTAGGCTTTATGGGCTAGGTCGAGAAGTGGTTTCCTGCCTTCTGCCCACATTTCTGTGAATGTAAATGGATCACATTTCCAAACCTAAATGCAAGGCATGCTGGGAACATTGTCTAACTGCATTTCCAGGTAAGAAAGAAGACATTGTTTGTGAACAACTAGCCAGTGTCTGTCCCCACAACTCAAACTGGCATCTCTCCTCTGAGAATGTATTGACATTTTTAAGATATAATAAATATTCATCTATTAGATATGTTTTTAAGAGAATTTAATGTTAAGCATAATGAGTAAATGAATAAATAGATTAAAAAGCAACACCTACCAGAAATTGACATTTGCATGTAAAATGGGATAACAGAGGAGAAATAATGTAGAATTGAGGAGAATAGTTGAGGACGTTTTAGTTCTGAAATCAATAGTGTAGCATGACAGTTCATTGCTCAGACCTGGGTTTAAATTCAACGTCAACATCGTAATGATAATGATGCAGATAATTTTGTATAAAGGAAAATAGTTATATTTGAGTTAATAGTTCAAGCACTTCTTTGTGATGTAAATGCAATACAAGTACCCATATTCCAACTTTGCTACTTACTAACTGCAATGCTTATGGCCTAGATTTTCTTACTCATAAATGGGCATGATACTAGTATCTGCCCCACAGGGTTGTTGGGAAGATTATTGAGCCAATTCATATAAAATGCCGGGTATATAGTAAATGCTAAGTAACTTCTTGGTATTATGAAATGCATATGAATTTAAAAACAGTAATCTTTCTTTTAAGTAGGCTATAAATCAGTGGTTCTGAATCAGGAGTGATTTCTTCCACCCCACTGCCTGGGGGACATTTGGCAATGTGTGGAGACATTTTTGGTTGTCCCATCTGTTGGAGTTGGCAAGTTCCTATGAGCATCTACTGGTAGAGGCTAGGGATTCTGCTAAACATCCTATAGTGCACAGGACGCACCCTCTCAACAGAGATTTGTCTTTTCTGAGATAACAGTACTTCTGAAGTTGAGAATCTGGCTTTAAAGAAATATATATTTTATGCTATCATAGATGGAGGGGAATTTTCCATCGAAGTCATACACGTAGGAAGTTTCCTTTCTGGTAATCAATCTACATGTGTGGAAAAGATGTTAGTAGTAACCAGTTCACCTCGGTGTTTTTAGAGATCAAACAAAAGATTGCATTTAACTTTTGTAAACTGATATACTACGTTAAGTATAGGTTAGAGCTAAATCCGTTTTCTTAACTTTTTCTATTTCTTTTTATTATTGCCCCACTAAGGAGACCTTTTAGACTTAAAAAAATTGTCTCCTCTTCCCATGGAGTTTTATACAACAGGTATGCTATATATCTGTTTATGCGGTTGGATAGGGTTAAGGATTAGAGGATTACAAACCATTGTGATATTTAAGATATTTTGCCCCCTAAGAACTACTTTTCATCCCTATGGGGAAATATTCTAAGAAAAGAGGAGTGAATTCTAAAAGCGTTTTTTTAAGAATGATGCTTAAATTATTATTCAATTAAAATTGGCTTAATATCTCTTGTTCTGTACTTTGGGATCATATTGAGAGAGCAATGGAAAACTGAAAAATAATACTATTGATTTAAAATGTTATAGGCATTTAAAATGAACGTCAATGCTCATAGAAATGAATAGAGATCTAGTGAGAACTGAAAATGCAGAAATAAAATCTGGTGAGGCCAAAAATAAGAGAAATTGAAAAGGAGATGAAAGCTTTCTAGAGAGGGAGGTAATCTGGATGTAAGCTTATAAAAGGAAACGAAGATCTTGAGAGGATAAAAGATGGAAGGGAAATTGTGCTGGATAAGGAGGCGGAAGGAAACAATATGAACTTTTCTTTTTTGTAGGTCAAAGGTACTGTATTAACTATGTAGCTTTTTTTCTGCTTTGTTTGAAAAGGAAAGATTAAACACAACTAAATCTGCAAAGTGACCGGCATGCCACGCACTGGGAAAAATTGAAAACGTGCAGCCTGCAAGTTAACTACCTGGTAATCAAGCCACAAGTCTGGAAGGGATCTTTCTATTGCCTGGCCTGTTTGTATCTATTCTCTTTGTTCTTCACTCATCCCTCCCCCTCACTTACAAATCCTCAGTGAAGGCTCCTGTATGAATCTTCAGCCTCATTTTTCCCCACATCATCTTCACACTCCACTCTTGTCAGCTTTGCCGCCCAAACTTCCAGCACTTCTTGTGGTTCCCACTTCTTCACTTTTGCTTATTATTGATACTTGCTTTGGACTGCTTTCTCAGGCCTTTGTTAGCTACTTTCATGCTCTGTACTACTTTTCATTCCCTCTTCCCCGCACTGGCAATGAGGCGGTAAGAATGAGCCTTGCTTAACACGTGTCACAGTCAGTGCCGCATGTTACATTCCTTGAAAGTAGAATTTTTTCACTTGTTTTTATATTCACAAGCCTAGTCTGGCCCTGGAGCACAGTTGGTGCTTAGTGCATGTTCATTGAAGCAAAGGAGCTATTGTTTCCCTCCTTCTTCAAGTGGGGTGTCTGCCAAGTTTATAACAATTCTCCCTTCTCTGAAAACTCAGAATTGGTGTTGGCTAGTTCTTCCTTGAACTCATGTATCCACTCACCCCTGGACAAAGTTAAGTGATGAGGGTTGAACACCTGACCCATAGCCAGGCTAAATTTCCGTTCTTGAGACACAGGAACTACTGGTCAGTCTTTGTGGCTAAACCCAGAGCATATAAACACCGGAGCTATCATGGGGCCATCTTGTGGATTAAAGTGTGGAGAAGGCCGGCTTTCCAAGATGAGACTGAAGTCTCCATACAGAGAAGAGCAGATAATATGGAGAGAGAATCTGAGGGATTCCATCCTACTCCTAAGTTTTGCTTGCATTTCTGCATTGGATTGCATGAGACACTCTCATATTCTTATAACAAATTCTCTTTAGTGTCAAAGTTGGTTCAAGTTGGCTTCAATGATTTGTAACGAAAAATCTTTTACCGCTATATCACACTTTCAAATTTCCCATTTCAATGAAGGAAACGATACTAGACAGAAATAATATATGTGGAAGAAAGATCAAACTTACTTGAGAATTATAAACAGAAATCAATTGGGAATCTTATTTGGGGAAATTGGTGGACTAATGCTGAGGTACTCTCTGTATTGTTAGGTTTGAAGCCATAGGGAATATTTCCTTCAAGATGAAGTAGGAGCATGAAGAAAAAAACAATTCATGCTTAAAACCCATAGGCAACAGCCAATGACAGAGCAAAGGACCAAATAGTAAAACTAGGATCCATCAGAAACCTAAGCATCATTTGGCCATGCTTCCTGAGCTTCAGCTCTCTTATCCCACCCACCACCAGATCCTGCGAGTTTCCCCATCTACCATTATCTTGGGTCTGTCTCCATCCACTTTGGTCTAAGTGGCCCTTATTTCTCGTGACAACTCCAGCAATGGCCTTCCAGATGTAGATGACTGGCAGCTATTCTTGCCACCCAGTGGTTCTTAGCACTGTGACTACAGAGCGATCTAAAATTCCTAACCGATCCTGTCAAAAGTTTTTCAGGTAATTTTAGTGACTTCCTTCCATCTTCCTCACAAAGCCCCATAAAGTAGAGCCTTTGCAGCTTCATCATGCACCCTACGCCTCTGCTTGTATATGTTCCTGACATCAGCTTTCTTTTTTCTTTTTAGACAGGGTCTCTCTGTTGCCCAGGCTGGTGTGATCATGGCCCACTGCAGCCTCAACTTCCCAGAATCAAGCAATTTTCTCACCTTAGCTTCTTAAGTAGCTGGGACCACAGGCGTGTGCCACCATGCTTGGCTAATTTTTTTTTTTTTGGTAGAGATAGAATCTCACTATGTTGCCAAGGCTAGCCTTGAACTCTTTGGCTCAAGCAATCCACCCACTTTGGCCTCCCAAAGTGCTGGGATTATGTGCATGAGCCACCGCACCCAGCCAACATCAACTTCTCCTCAGACCCTTGCCTTGCCAAGCTGTCTTTGCTATGGGACTTTTGCACATGTTCTTCCTCCTGGAACATTCTTTTCTGCCACCTTTACTCAGCTTTCTTTGGCCACTCTGACTAGACTGATTGTTCCTAGTACAGCACTGTGTACCCATCCTTTTTGGCATTTGTTATTGTAGCAGTTTTATTCCCATCTCCCACCGTATTTGGTTGTCTGTCTGCTATACTAGACTAGAAGCTGCACAAGGGCAGGAGCTCTCTGCTTTAGCCTATTGTTTAAGTCACAGCACCTAACAGAATGCATAGCAAGGGATCATCAAATATTTGTTGAATAAATAAATATACAGAAAGGTAAAAAGTATGAAAAGCAAGCAAATAGACAAGGAGGAGGCTTCAACTTAAATACTCTTTATCAAAGATTAAGTGTATAATTCAGTTGGTTCTAACTCACAGTTTTTCTTAGGTGCTAGGCTTGTCATCAACAATCCTATTAATAATGCTAAAATTGCTTTAACAAATAGTGGAATAAGGTTATCAGTAAATAAAATATAATTAGTAGTACTTCTAGGTCAATCCATAAAGGCCTGTTGAATGGATGATGTCCCCAAAAGAATACTTTTAAGCCCCCAAATTTACTAAGCCCCTGTGACCTTTGAGAAGAACTTGGAGGGTATGAAGGGAATGAGAATTCCAATTACTAGCAATTCCCAGAGCTCCATGGATGAAAGATGCCATCAAGCCATGTTCTGAGGTCTGCAATTCTAGTAGTGAATGTGTGATGGGCCAGAGTGATGCGAATGGAGGAGAGCCCAGGGACCATTCAAAGGAAGAAGTTGCTCATAAGCACTGTGATGTGGTTGGCTAGGATAGGTCCCTTTTCCTTTTCTTCTGTATATGTCACTTTGAAAGTACGTGCGCTTCAGTAGAAAACACTGCCCAAAGTAATTTATAGATTCAATTCTATTCCCATTAAACTACCACTGACATTCTTCACAGAATTAGAAA
Source organism: Cebus imitator (assembly GCF_001604975.1). Lineage (NCBI taxonomy): Eukaryota > Metazoa > Chordata > Mammalia > Primates > Cebidae > Cebus > Cebus imitator. Next base: position 980,861 of record NW_016107542.1, on the reverse strand, counting down.
AAATTACTTTAAAAGTTTATATGGAACCAAAAAAGAGCCTGTATAGCCAAGACAATTTTAAGCAAAAAGAACAAAGCTGGCATCACACTACCTGCCTTGAAACTGTACTACAGGGTACAGTAACCAAAACAGCATGGTACTGGTACAAAAACAGACACATACACCAGTGGAATAGGACAGAGATCTCAGAAGTAAGACCCCACATCTACAACCATCTGATCTTTCACAAACCTGGCAAAAACAAGCAATAGGGAAAGGATTCCTTATTTAACAGATGGTGCTGGGAGAACTGGCTAGCCACATGCAGAAAATTGAAACTGGACCCCTTCCTTACACCTTATACAAAAATTAATTCAAGATGGATTAAAGACTTAAATGTAAAACTCAAAACTATAAAAATCCTAGAAGAAAATCAAGGCAATATAATTCAGGATATAGGCGCTGGCAAAGATTTTATGACAAAATTGCTGAAAGCAATTGCACCAAAAGCAAAAATTTGACAAATGGGATCTAATTAAACTAAAGAGCTTCTGTCATCAGAGTGAACAGACATCCTGCAGAATGGGAGAAATTTTTTCCAATCTACCCATCTGACAAAGGTCTAATATCCAGAGTCAACAAGAAACTTAAACAAATTTACAAGAAAGAAACGAACAACCCCATTAAAAAGTGGGCAAAGGACATGAACAGACAATTCTTAAAATAAGACATTTATGCAACCAACAAATATGAAAAAAGCTCAACAACACTGATCATTAGAGAAATGCAAATCAAAACCACAATGGGATACCATCTCACACCAGTCAGAGTGGTGATTATTAAAAGTCAAGAAACAACAGATACTGGTGAGGTTGCAAGGAAATAGGAATGCTTTACACTGTTGGTGGGAATGTAAATTAGTTCAACCACTGTGGAAAACAGCGTGGCAATTCCTCAAAGATCTAGAAGCAGAAATACCATTTGACCCAGCAATCCCGTTAATAGGTATATACACAAAGGAATATAAATCATTCTGTTACGAAGATACATTCACACATATGTTCACTGCAGCACTAGTCACAGTAGCAAAGACGTGGAATCAACCCAAATTGCCCATCATTGAAGCCATTTAATTAGATCCTGTTAACCAACCAAAATGCCCATCAATGATAGACTGGATAAAAAAAATGTGGTACATGTACACCATGGAATACTTCGCAGCCATAAAAAGGAATGAGATCATGTCCTTTGCAGGGACATAGATAGGGCTGGAAACCATCATCCTCAGCAAACTAACACAGGAACAGAAAACCAAACACCATATTTTCTCACTTATAAGTGAGGGCTGAATGATAGCACATGGCCACAGGGAGGGGAACAACACACACCAGGGCCTGTTGTGGCATGAGAGCAGGAGGGAGTGCATCAGGAAAAATAGCTAACGCATGCTGGGCTTAATACCTAGGTGATGGGCTAATAGATGCAGCAAACCACCATGGTGCACATTTACCTATGTAACAAACCTGCGTACCCTGCACATGTATCCCAGAACTGGAAAAAAGAAAACCTAGCAAACAACAAACAAGCCCCCCAAATTTTTTTTTAAAAGAAAGAAAATACAAGTTACCCTGATAAAGGAAGATTTTTCTTTTATCTAGACTATAAAGGTAGCCATATTTTGTGCAAGAATTTCTGTGTTAACATTCCATGTCAAGAGGAAGAAAAGAAAAGAAGATTCCAAGGGCAGAAGGATTGGTGCAGAAGCCCTCTGAGAGCATGTGAGGAAAGGCAGTTTGATGGCACACATGCATTGCTGAGGGAAGGGTGGATGGCCTCTGGGAATGAGAAGGAAGGAAGGCAGAAAAGATAAAACACAGGTTATTTGCCTGGGAATGAAGGACACAGACAATTCTACTTTCAATGGCCAGATTTTCTGACAAATATTCCCAGAACATAGCTCAGGAGAAACACCAATTGCTTCGTGCAAACCATTCTAAATAGTACCAGTTTTATTTTAGAAAGAATAGCCTGACTGCAAAATTAAGAGAAATCTAAGATCCAGAAAATATCAAATTATGCCATGAGTTATTTTCATGAAATGATATACTACACAGTACTCTGAAGAAAACTTTATTGTTAAAATTCCAACAAAGAGGAGCACTTTGACGTAAAAAGCACAGATCCTGAAGTCATGCTCATGACTTTAAATTTGTATAAGCAACTTAATAGTACTTGAAAATGTAACCTGTTTATTGTGTTTTAAAGTGAAACTGAGGATGAGGTAATTTATGTTTCCATAATTGGATACTTTGGGAGCATGAAGCATTCAGGCTTATGGCAAGAAAGATCTCAAAAAGCAACTTTTATCTGTATTTCCTGGTTCCCGCCCCTGGAGTACATATATTCTGGTCTTCTGAGCACTAGATTAATTTTCTTCATGTGAATATTCTTATATTTTTCATTTGGGTATATTCTACAACCTTAATTGAACTATGTTATTTTTACAGAAGTTTTTCAAGAATTCATCTTCACCTTCCCTTTCACTCGGGAGGTGGCCTCTTATTGTGGATGTTGTATATAACCAGTGAACCGAATACTTGAAACCAATTTGCTGGTTTGAGAAGAGGTTATTGATTCTCACAGCATGTATATACTTGGAAAATTTCATTGTTTAACTCTACATGTGGATGAATCTTGCCTCATACTACTTTAAGTCAGGCAGACGGGGTGAGGCATATGAGTTCCCTTTGCTTTATTGAAGTCTTCTGGGAAGGTAAAACAAAAAATGTTTAACAGGTCTGCATGTTGCTTTGAATAAAAAGTACTGTATGTGCTTCTTGGAAAAAGTCTGGTGAGGTGATTTTTTTTAAGCATATGCTTTATTTTGAGGGAGCATGCTGGGAGAGAAATTTCTGTGTGATTTCTACAGAAGTAAGAAGACAAAGGTGGTAATTGATAAAACATCAAATCTTGGGCATTTATATAATTGTTGATTAAATAATAAAAGTTCAACTGAATAATTAATATATAACTCTTTGAATGGGTGAAGATGTACAAAAACTCAGCTCATGTGAGGTCAGCATCTCTTCTAGGGATTGTTGAAGAATATAGGCAAGGTGATGAAGCCGTATGTTGCTGTTTTCCTGCAGATGATGGAAATATGGGCCCCATCCCACTTCAGCCCCTCACTTCTCTAATTTTTCTCTGGGAATATTATTATTGGCCCAGGGAAGGTTCATTTCAGCAGAAATTCTGCCGTAGTGAAGCAATTAGAGCAATTTGTTAGCAAGAGGAAGTGATTTATTTTTCCCAAACACCGTTCATAAGATCATCATTACAAACAAGTTTGCTGATAAATCCGTGGCCACAAGAGAGGACTTTAATTGTGACAATGAAAGTTTCTTGGTGCTTAATGGAGAGAGACTTTTCTGCCCCTTACCGGTACAGGTTCATGGTGAGAGATAGGCCCTATGGGTATTTATTGACTTGAACTGGCGTCTTCTTCATAAAGAGAGTTATGTTTTAGAAATGAAACTCCTCAGGGTCTTGTTTGGGGTAAGTAATTAGTGAAGAACCAAGTAAATGTTGTTGGTTTGTTTTTTTTTTTCCTCAAACATCTTGATCTTTGGTTTTGAGCCTTTTTTTTAACTGACAAGTTACTTCTCTTTCAGGCCCTGAGCTTGATGTAGAAGTCTACCATATGAACCAGAGAGGGTAACTGAACGCAAATAAATGACTCCAATATCAAGCTAAAGACACGCCTTAAAGGATGAGGAGGAGCAGAAATCCCACCAGCAAGGCAAGAAAGAAGCTGCGCATGAACAGGTCACAGTATGAGAAATGCTTAATTCCCTGTTGTGATTATTAGCATGTGAAGCTTTTGAAACACATAGTCCCAGCTAAAGGATCTTGTATTATAATTTTTCAAAGACTACGCAGCAGGTACACCAGCCATACAGCTAATACAAATCAAGTGTTATTTCTAAAGTATCATGCACTTTGGTGATTAGCAGCTTGGGGAGCCATCGGCTGAATTTCTTGAAGAAACCTCCAGGAAGCCAGCCATAACTCTAAGACTGAGGCAGCTTTCAAGAAGTGTGATTCATCTTCTTTAAGTATTAGAGCCACCTAGGGTCATGCCAGCCCAGTCTATAGCAGGTCACCTGGAACTGAAATTCTGAGATATAAGACCTAGGAGGAAAAATGTCCCACCTGGCTCAAGGGATGAAGTCAATTTAAAGGGATGAGGAGAACACTGGCAAAATAATATTTTAAATCTATTAACCGATTTTCCTCTTCCAGCAGCTCCTGTTGCCTCTGCTTCCTCCCCCAAGCCCACTTAGGTATCATTTATTCTACCAGGAAAAAGAAGTTTCACCAGAGGGCAGGAAAAATAGGCTTTTGATTTTCCAAAGTCAGGACCCTGAAGGCACTTGGGATAGAGACACTAAGCTGAATTGATGCAAGGCTTCCCACCCCTTGTAAAACCTAGAGTTTTCCAGGTGTGTTGTGAGGACAGTGCTCCAGCTGGGGAGAATAGGGGGCTGTTACATGCTGGTGGGGAGGGGGTGAGGTGGGAAGGGAAGGCAGAGGGGGAAGGGGAAGCAGAGACAGCTCTTAGATGCTGGTGGCTCCTTGCTCCTCTGAGAAAAAGACTCTACACCCTGCTCCCCAGAGGACAAGGTTGTGGGTGACAGAGTTGAAGATGGATTGGGGTTGTCATCACCTCCAAGCAGAGCTCAAGAAGATTGTAAAACCTCAGAACAGAAATGGCTGAGTGGTGTCCAGGAGACAGATGATCTGAGCCAGCCTTAAAGAACTGAGTGTACCCCAGCACGGCTCACAAGTGTTAGAATGAGTCTTCTGTGCTCAAAAGTCCCATCAGAATAGTAATGAAAGACCCACAGAGTTTTCTGGTGCCCCTGTGGCCTGAAAGAGGTACAATAAAATTTCCTGTGCCAACAAGGGGCTTGGCAACAGCTGAGAGAAAATGTACCTCGTCTGAAGGAGTCTCGTGCTGGGGAACAGCTCAGTGGGGAAGACCCACCGGGAACAAGGTCATATTAGCCAAGGCTGGTGCTGAGATAGCATCACACAGAGAAAGAGATAATTCCCTCTACCTATTGCCCTGGTACAATGTAACACCCCTATAACCCAGGGTAAAGGGTGAGGGTGCAGAATTGAGGGAAATTAGGTTCTAACCCTGAAGATAGGCTTAAAATAGATAAGCGGTTACAGAAAAATAAAGTTTTACTTCTTGTACAATTGAGTTTGTTGATTGAGTTCTGAACCCAAAAGTAGAACCAGTCACTCAATCAATAAATTAATTAAAAAATCAGTCATACCTGACAAAACAATTTGGCTCTTCCTTTCTGGAATTTAGGAGAACTGTAACACGATTCACGATTCAAGATTTGTGTTACAGTCTAACATAAATCTTGACTATTGCTATGTAGTTAGATTACGTGCAGCCCCAGGTTCATGGGGATAGCTTAGCTTGCATTGCTTAGTGAGTGCTGACCATGTGGCTGGCACTGTCCAGGCACTTTCACCACTTTCCCTCGTTTAATCCTTCAAACAGTGTCTGTGAGACCAGATAGGATTCCTGCTTTACTGACAAGTAAACGAAGGCTCAACAAAGTGAAATCTGAGAGAATTCTAATAATTGTGAAACATTTCCTTTGGTGAAAGTTGGTTCCACATTTTGGTGGGTAATGCCCAGCGCTTCCTTCCTTCTTTTCCAACAATCTGTTCTTTTCCTGTGCGTTCTTCACCCTCCCACCTCTGTGCCTTTGCTCCAGTGCTCCTACTTCAGATACTGCTCCTCTTCCTGTCCTTTTGACATTTTCCCCAGTTTCTATGGCACAATTTCAACTTTGTCTGTTCCCTGACGCTTCTGCAAACCTCTCAGCTATTATTTTCCAGCCTCATGCTCCATCAGCACCTCACAAGTTCATGATAGCCCATTATCAAGTCAGCTTTGTATTGCAGGCTTTTGGTCATGATAGTGTCAGCTGGTAGTTTGTAAACCCCAGAAGAGCTCCATCTCGTGCACCCTCAGGACCTCCCATGAATTTAGCATCCTAGGCTTGCAGGTATTTTGGTGCCTTTTACATAATAAAGCCTTAACACGTACTTGTCAAACTAAATTAACTTAAAATTCTAAAACACATAATTAGTGAAAAATGAGACAGATGCTTCTAAGAATGTTTAACTGGTAACGTCTTTGAATTCCTTACTACTTTCCTTCTTTATCCCTAACTTTAATTTCTTTCAAACATACAAAACAGTTTAAAGAACTGTTTATTGTACACCCACGTAATGACCTCCTAGCTTCTATAATATACTCACTATTATGTTTGTGTTGTCATATCTGTCCATCTACTCATCCTGCTATCCATCCACCAATAGATATTATTTTTTCCTCGCTGCTTTTCAAATACCTCCAATGTTTGAGAGACTTTTGACTTTGGAATCAGAGCTGAGATTAATTCCTGGATCTTGTTAATTAATTCCAGTGCTTACTTGTTCTGTGACCTTGGGGGTGTTGCTTAGCTTGAGTCTGTTTTCTCTTTGTAAAATGGGGTGAACAACGATGTCTACATAGGTTGTGGTGAGGAATAAATGAGACTGTATATAAAGGGCCTGGCAAACAGTGTGTGTTCAGTACGTAGTAGCGAAAGTAAAATGATAGCATAAATATTTATTTCAGCCATCAGCACTGATTTGCAATGATTTTTGCTTCTGGTGTTCTTGCTTCCAGCCTCTGCTTTAGGCCCCGAAGGAAAAGAAGTTACAGGAGCCGATCAGTCTTACACTCTTCCATGATCATAGGCAAGAGGTCCCTGGATCTAAAGGTGAGCAAGAGGAGATCTGGGCTTTGGAGGGGGTACTGCATTCTGAATTCCCTGGCACAATTAAAAGGCAATAGAGCTAAAAGTAGGATCACCAATGATCTGCTTTACCCAGACAATGTGGGGGAACTTAATGTCTATCTAAAATTCAGAAGAACCTTTGCTAAAAATGGAGATGATTAGGAGAGGATGTCAGAACTCTGTCACAGCCATAAACCGGCCTTTTGAGCCTTTTGGTTCAGGGATTTGAATCTTTTCCAAGCGTAAGCCCTCATTAGTAGCACCCTCTACTCTAAGGCTGAAGGATGTTCCATATTCATGGAACTATTTCTTAATTATGCTCTAGGTCATCTTGCCCCTGAAATGGCCCTGGAAAGCTATGGCTGGAGAATGGAGGAAAAGATCACTTTCTCTGTTTCTTCAGACCGGGCATCAATTGGGATGTTGGGATATTGGAAGAAGGAAATCTCATCCTTTGTTTTCTGCCTATGCTCTCACCATGCCCATTACCATGTCTGATCATCACAGTGTCCTTCACAGCCCTTAGCTGAATCATGTTGAGTACAGGATGGTGTGAATATCATGGTTTGAATACAATCATGATCTGTCCATGTGGATTGTTTTCTGCAGCTCACTTAGACTTAAGGCCTCTTTATTTCAAATTTATGTTAGTATGTGGCAATAGAGTTGTCCCTAGATGAACTGGAAAATGCCTGGTTTCCTTCTCTTCCTGAGGTTTGCAACTTAGATGACACGTCACATTAATCTGTGGAACTTTTTGAAAGATACTAGTGCCTGCTTCTTTGAAAGCCTCACCCTTTATTCCAAGAGTCAGAGTCAGTGGGTCTTATGTTATCCCACTGCAATCTACTTTTTAAGTATCGCCACAAATTATTTTTCTTCACAGCTATGGTTTAGAACTGTCTTTTTACCATAAAGCTGTATAGCTCTTCTTAAAAACAGTGAGAGATGAAGTGTCTTCTTTTGAGATGTGAAATCTTGGTTTGCCTTTTCATTTTTGTGGTGTTTTCTATTAGTTGATGATCATAAAATGGAAAATGAGCTGAAATGACAAGATTAGGAATATTATCAAAGTAGAGTAGGTTGTACATAATATAGAAATGAGGACAACCCTGTAGAACTTTTGAAAAGATGCTAAATAAAAAGAAACTCCGTTAAAAAAATAAAAAAAAAAAAAAAAAAAAAAAAAAAAGTAAAGTAAAAAAAAAAAAGCTAATAAAGGTTATCCCAGCCAGCTAGAAAAGCAGTGCTCAGATTATCAGGTAGGGGTATCACCTAGGACAAGAAGGCAGATATGCCAAAGGAGTTACTCTATCTTGTCAAATCTAATACAGCCATATTTTACATTTTAACATCCCAGACACCTGTTGGCCTGGTGCCATTGGGATGTCGTGTCATTCCCATGCAGTATAAATTTTGCTGTTAGTCACGATGGCATAACTGGTCAACCCCTCAAAGTTTCAGTCAACAAACTAACAAAAAGCAAATCCTGATTGACTAAAAAAAATTAAATCTACTGTTGTCATCTACTGATAGATTAAAAAAGTAACAACATCAAAGCTTCTAGATCAAATGTTAGTTGCTTGGAAGAAAACTCAAAGATAATAGTAGAGTATTTTGTAAATAAATGATGCATTCTCAGTGCTCTCGATGACATGGATACCAATATCATATAAAAAATAGAAACAAATATGCCAATTCTGAGTTGAAAAGTGACTAAGAGGAGTTGGATACTCTACTTATGAAGAAGTTGGGAATAAAGTTTAATTGGCAGCATTTTATTCTTTCTTACTGGCACATAATAGTGGTTCATCTTACAACCACTAGTGTCTTAGTTTCAGTATAACATGATATTTGCATTGGTCTTTACACAGGAAAATATTGAAGAAGATTCTCAAGTCCAAATAGTTCCCTCAAAAAGGCATATGTGAAACTGTAGAAAGGACCCAGTGAATCACAAACCTGAGTGTGTAACTTCCATAAAGGCCAGCTATCAAGACCTTAAAAAGAGAGAAGAACCACCGTATATTTAGACAATGAAATAATATTTTTAAAAGAAAAATGGCTGGGTTTCATTAAGAAAGAATTATTTTATTGGATTTTTTTGAAGACATAAGTAAGCATGTGAACAGGAACTGATGGATGTAACTAGGCTGACTTTCAAAACGTCTTTCATAGGGTCCATCCTGGAGACAGTTAGAACAGCAGAAAATAATCATCATTTAATTGGAATTGGGGTGGGAGTGCAGTTTGGAGATTTGGTGTCTTTTAAGTACTCCAAATTTGTTTTATAAAATGGTAACATCTAGGGTTGGAGGTCAGCTTTTTGTTCCCTTCCTCTTGAGCTGCAGTACCCCTGAGAAGCTATAATTTTCTCTGTACTTCAAGACCCATAATTCACAGTTCCCATCTCTTTCCACATGTTGCCTTTGAATAGCTCAAAAAAACCCAAATTTCTTGTAAACCTCAGGCTACTCTTCTCCAGGCTGAACGCCCCTTTCATTTTATCATAGTCTGTTTCTTTGAGATCCTTCCTTTCCTTGAGCCTCTTCTCCAAATATCCTCCAATTTTTCTACATCTTTTGTAACTAGCTACCATAGTTCCCATGTGTCCAGGAGTCTTAGTTTATACCTATTTTCTGAGCTTAATTATTACTAGCAACAATTTCATTCTCAAACGTGTCCTTATTAGAATGTTATATTTGGTTAGCCTACCTACAATCGAACAGAATGTAATATCTAAGAGTGGGCTGACTAGCAAAAGTGAGAGCAGAGTTCTTACCATCCTAAGCCTTGGTACACTACAAGTGCAGCCAAACAGATGCGTTAGGGACTTGATTCACACATCACACCATTGTCTCATATAAGCTTGTCTCGTATAGATGCAATTCTCAAGTCTTTTCCACCCTTGGGGCCATGAAGCCACATTTTCCCCATCTAGTACTCGTGCTGGTGGTTTTTTGGCATTTGTTCCTAATAAATTTCATGACATTGTGATTTAGCCCTTTGTTCAGTCTGTCAAGACCTTTGTTATCCAAAATGCTGGCTTCTCCCTTCCAAATTCCTGTTACTAGAAGATATAATCTTGCTTTTCTATATAATTATCCAAATTATTAATGTTAAAATATTGCATAGAATAGCCCTGTGGCACTTTGCTTCTTTCCAATTTGACCTTGTTGGGGCAAAGGGGAAGCTTCCCCCTTGCCCTCAGAGAGTGCACTGAAAAATCAACTTACAGTAAGACAGATTAATAAGAGAAAAAGCATACAAATTTATTTAACCATGCACACAGAGAATCAGAGTGATTCCCCAATTTCCCAGTGGGGTCCAAACACTTATATAACCTCCTCTTAGAGGCAAGGGGGAAGATGAAGAATATAGGTAATTCTGTTGAGGGCATTAAATGATTACTGGAAAAAATGAGATGTGGGAGAATGAGTGGATTGCAGAGTGGCTGGGTGGTGAACAGAGAGTGACTTGTGGTTCTCTTTGGAAGTTGAATGAACAGAGAGACAGGCATTGTTTTGTAAAAAGGTTAGGGCTGGTCTGGTTACGTTCTTCCTCTCCTTTCTTGAAATAGATGATAAGATTACAGGGAAAGAAAGGAAAAGCAATTGTTCATCTTGTGGTTCCATCCAATCCTTATGAAGACAGGGGAAAAGTCTCTTCCAAGGCCTGTTGATTTCAAAGGGTTTTCAATTCATAATATTCATTGTATCAGGGAGCCATGTTTTGGAGTGAAACTCTCTGTGCTTCTTCAACCTCCATTCACATCTTAGGGGTCATTGAATATCAAAAACCTGCTTAATTGTAGTATCATTAAGGCTACATATTTCTGACTTTTACATGAAAATATCTTGAGAGATCTTTGCAAATTCCTATTAAAACTTTGAATGTCTAATGTAGAATGCCTTTTCCTAATCTATTCATCTAAATAAATAAATATCATTAAAATTAATAAATAATGAAAGAAAGAAAAAAGGGTAACAAAACTGAGTTAAATCTAATGTGACTATTTAGTGAGAGTGTATGGAGGCCTTGGAAATATAATGACTGGCACTTAGAATAGGTCAGTACTCAGTTAATATTTGTTGATCCAAACATAACTTCATTGATGAATGAGCAGAAGATCTTGCTTGTGGCTCTTGCTATGAAAAAAAAGCCTATTTCTCTACACCTGTCAAGGACATCTGCTTTGGGAAGTCCCACACACAGCTTAGGTCCACACCAGAGTATGAACTGACTATTTGCTAATCATGTAAATATTATTTCTGAAATGAAAACATGATTGAGGCTAGAAGTGTGAACCAAATGCAGAAAGTGCCAGCTCTTTAACGGAAGCAATTAATTAGGCATCATCTTTAAGTCTGGTGATAGGTCCCAGGGCGTTAATCAAATCAAATATCACCAGCTGCTGAGAGAACGGGCTCTTTCAGGAAGCATTCACAATACTAAGTGGGAGAGAGATGTGGCATTAAAATGCATTTTCTGAGGCTCCAATAGCTAAGGACACCTATAGAAGAATTGTGGGAAACTCCTACATAGGCATCTCCATAACAGATCAGATAAACACTGTCTTGAGTCAGTTGAAGTGGTAAGAAAAGCCTAGGTTTGGATACCAGACAGAGCTGGGTTCAACTCTTGCCTCTGCTTTTACTAGCTTTGGAAAATCAGCTAGTTCTGTACAGATTCACAGGATTAATGTTTGGGATTATATCAGTTGCTGGTAAGATAATTACAAGCAGCAAAATAATTAGCACCATCCCTGAAACCATCCTATGGGATCCATACAAACTTGCACCCACTGGAAAAATCTTAGGTTCGTCCCGTTATCTCTGGCCCATTGTTAATTGCAGAAGCAAAAGGGTTATAAGGGCAACACAGGTATTTGAGCTACATATAGTTTCCTCTAGGGGACTTGGTGCTATCAGAGGAGGTCATCATATTAGAAAACAAGTTTTTTTTTAAAAGTAGAAGTCATAAATTTGAAGAATTCAGTGACTTTTCCAGGGGAAGAAATACCTGATTTATGAACAGTCATTATCCTGAACTGTTTTATAGAAATGATATAACTGATTGATTTTTATAAGCATTCCAAGTGTTGCACAGCAAGTTTTGATGCTTCCAACTAGCCAGTGAAGTAAGCAATGGAAGTGAGTTTTAGATACAGGTGAGTAGAGAGTAACAGTGTGGTTTTAAGACTTGGGTTTGGGCCAGGTGTGGTGGCTTACCCCTATAATCCCAGCACTTTGGGAGGCCAAGGCAGGTAGATCATCTGAGGTCAGGAGTTCGAGACTAGCCGGCCAGTGTGGTGAAACCCCGTCTCTACTAAAAATGAAAAAATTAGCCAGGCTTGGTGGTATGTGCCTATAATTCCAGCTATTCAGGAGACTGAGGCAGGAGAATCACTGGAATCCAGGAAGCAGAGGTTGCAGTGAGCCAAGATGGTGCCATTGCACTTTAGCCTGGGCAATGAGAGCAAAACTC
>NW_016107542.1:954063-968303 GCF_001604975.1 Cebus imitator | reverse complement strand
AAGACTGTATTTGGGTTCTAGAGTCAGACCACCTAGCTTGGGATCTTGGCTCCATCATTCATCAGGTGTGTGATCTGGGGGCAAGTTACTTCTCTTGCCTCCATTTTCTCATTCATTTAATGGAATAATTACTTCGTAGGATGATCCTGAGGATTAAATAAAATCTTTAGAAACCTCATCACAGGGAATGATAAAATAAACATTCTAAACATTACAGAAACAAATGGGTTGATAAGCAACATTTTTTTCCTAATTAGTTCTACATATTTTCTTTTTAATTTTCACATCAGTATCATGAGCTTAGAACCTGAGTACCCGCTCAATACCCAAGTGCCTGGGGATTGGGAACCATTTTCATTAGTAGCTACTCTTAAAAACAGCATTCATTCTTTATCATATAGTGTTTATAGGCATCAACATGATGTAATGTTTAAGAGCAACAATTACAGTGTCAGTCTTCTGAGTTTGAATCCTCATTTACTGGCACCTTAAAAAGGTGCTTAACCTCTTTGGGCCTTGGTGGCCTTGTCTGTTAAATAGGTATTCTGTATAGTTTAAATGAGTTAATAGATATGAAGTGCTCACATCAGTGCCAGGCACAGAGAAATTATTCAGTGCTTCATAGTCATTGACTTATACTGTTAATTAAGCATTTCCCAGAAAAAAAAATGAAGAGGTGATATCATGAAGCATTTTTCTTTATCCTGTAAATAATATACTGAGCTTTCAATTTCATAACATTCAAGATGAAATGCTGAAGGATACCTATGCCAGAATTTTTTTTCATGGTCAAACGTTAAAGACAGAGTGAGGGTATATTTAGGTAGAAATAACAAATACATGGCATACATACCCACACCCCACACCAGGACTGTGACAGACATTACTAATCCACCTTGGCTTTCTTTCAGCTACTGAATTTTTCTCAACATAATATTCTGGGCAACCATTGTCAGTTTGATTGGTATTATGTGCAATAAAGCTTATTTTCCATCTCTGTTCCAGTATCATCTCCTTACAAGTATTATTTTCCCTGGAGGATAAAAAAATTTATGGGTTTTCAAGTAAACCTGCTCCCCCACCCCATGAAGTCCCAATCAAACTCTTTTTTGTTTTGTTTTGTTTTGTTTTTGTTTTTGAGGCAGTCTCGCTCTGTCAACCAGGCTGGAGTACAGTGGCATGATAACAGCTCACTGCAGCTTCTGCCTTTCAGGTTCACACGATTCTCCTGCCTCATCCTCCCAAGTAACTGGGATTACAGGTATCTTTCACCATGCCCAGCTAATTATAGTTTTAGTAGAGACAGGTTTTCACCATGTTGGCCAGGCTGGTCTCAAACTCCTGACCTGGAGTGATCCACCTGCCTCAGTCTCCTAAAAAGTGCTGAGGTTACGGTGTGAGCCACCACACCCAGCCCCAATCAAACTTTTAAATGATGCAAGATAATCATCCCTCATATCCTTAAGTAGGGTGAGTTATATAAAAGAAAAAAAAGTTGACTGGCAGTACCCATGTATTTTTTGTGCTGCTTTGGAAGATGCTGCCAAGACAGATGACAGTGACAGCTGCAATTAAAAAAAAATTGCTAGAGTCTAACAAAATTATCTGGAATGTGGTTTCCTTAGTTGTCGACTCAGTGAATACTTTTCTGGAAAGACAGCCAGGTTATATTACCTAGTAGATCATGCAGCTGGGCATCTTCCATTTTATCTTAAGAGAAAGTTACAGATGGCTAAATGTGAACATTGTTCCTAGATGTTGATTGGTTGGTATCCATTTAACTCTAGATGCTATGGCATCTTTATTTATTTATTTTTGAGACAGAGTCTTGCTCTGTCACCCAGGCTAGAGTGCAGTGGTGTGATCTCAGCTTACTACAACGTCTGCCTCCTGGGTTCAAGTGAGTCTCCTGCCTCAGCTACCCGAGTAGCTGGGATTACAAGCGTTTGCCACCACACCCAGCTAATTTTTGTATTTTTAGTAGAGACAGGGTTTCACCATGTTGGCCAGGCTGGTCTCGAACCTCTGACCTCAAGTGATCTATCCACCTCAGCTTCCCAATGTGTTGGGATTGTAGGTGTAGTCTGTAGCATCTTGTAATTCCAGGATTGTTATTTATATCATCATCATGTGATCTAGTTCTTCAAGAAAGTATAGTTATGCTTGCTATGTGCCATTTACAAGGAAGTATGTACTCACTGTAGAAAAAGTTTCATCTCTTGACAAATCAGTGAAAATGAGCAAAGGTAACAAAGAGTTAAAGTTTAGAGCAGAGGAAATACAAAAAGCTAGCAAAAATGTAAAGAGATGCTCAAACATTTTTGACAGAAAAATGTAAAATAAATTAACAATGAGATATTCCTTTACATGTATTAGATTGGTAGAAATTATGAAGCTGGATAATGCCATGTGTTAGCAGGGATGTGGTGGTAGGAAGCTGAATAATGCCATGTGTTAGCAGGGATGTGGTGGTAGGAAGCTGGATAATGCCATGTGTTACCAGGGACCATGGTAATGCTTACACACTGCTGCTGGGATTGTAGACTGGTGTAGAAATTCTGCAGAGGACTCTAGTGGTAAGGGCAGATTGGACCTATATATATTTTCTGACCTGGCAAGCCAAATCCATTCCTGAATATGTATATCACAAAGTATATTGGTCTGTTCTCATGTTGCTAATAAAGATATACCCCAGACTGGATAATTTATAAAGAAGAGAAGTTTAATGGACTCACAGTTCCACATGGCTGGGAGGCCTCACAATCATGGCAGGAGGTGAAAGAGGAGCAAAGGCACATCTTACTTGGTGGCAGGCAGGAGAGCATGTGTAGGGGAACTGCCCTTTATGAAACTATCAGATCTTGTGAGACTTACTCACTATCACGAGAATATGGAAAAACCTTATTCATTATCATGAGAGCATGGGAAAACCTGCCCTCATGATTCAATTACCTCCTACCAGGTCCCTCCATGATATATGGGGATTATGGAAACTACAAGATGAGATTTTGGTGGGGACACATCCAAACCATATCACAAAAAAATTATCCCAAAGTTTCCAAGGGTCCTATAGGAATAAGGTGATGAGGCACCTAACTTGCCTGGGACCGTCATAGTGTACAACTGCTGTCATAGTGTAATTATTATATCACCCTTCCATTCTCAAAAGTGTCCTCCCTGTGTGTAAGGCTGATCATCACAAGATATTCTTGGTGGTGGGCAACTGGAGACAGTTTGAGGAGTAGAGAGATAAAATGCATTCAATTCACACTATTCAGCAGAAAGCTGGATGAAAAAAGAAACAGGTTGAGGTAGATAACAATGACATTTGCATATAGTTAAGGCCCATGCATATATAAAACCATATGACTTATAAGAGCACTTACTAACAAAAGGACATTGTTGGAATAATTGCCTTGGGGCAACAGGAATCAGAGTGGGATAAAGGAAAAATAAAATGATAGAGATCTTGTTGGACTAAAGATTATAATAAACCATTGAGAAGGGTTAGATTAACTCAGCTTCAGTATCTGAATTCCAAAAGTAAGGGTTCCACCAAAATAGATGACAGCAGATAATTTTTTTAAAAAATTCAAAAAACTAAACTCTGGCTTCTCTTGTGATACTGGTATTTATATATTTAATTAATATATTTATTTTCTTTGAGGTTCCAAAGACACTTAAGGCTGCCTAATAAATATCTTAAGTAGAACAATATAAATATAAAATTATTTGAATGAAGAAGCAGAACTGAGTGTATACAGAAATAAGAAAGATAAGGCAAAGCCAGTGCAAGGTTAACATCTAAAATTCACACCAAAAAGACCTGTCAATCAGCTAGAAATGGGTCTCAGGTTTGGTGCTAAGTTGTCCAGCAGGAAATGCAAAGAAGGAAATGCCCTTATGTCCATGATCCTTGTTATCTTTAATAAGAGCCACCACAAAACCATTCTAAGTACTAGAAAGCAGCACGCATTTCCCATTCTGAGATCAGAGTGAAATTTTTCCCTTGGGCTCTTATAAGGAGGGCACTGTGTAATGAAATAGCGACCTAGAAAACTAATTTCTACAGCATGAGTCATTCTAAAGCAATATGGAAAACCAAAATGTTAATTTATTCTAACAGAGTTTGGGGTCCTCGAATTTCCACAAAATAACCAGGTTTCGTTTTCAAATTAGTTTAGGAAACATTCCTAGGTGTGCAGTCTCAGAGGTTGGGCTCTTCCATTTGATCGGGCCAGGAATTCCTGATCATAGTCATAATGAATGAAAGAAAAAAGAAGGATTCTTTTTCCAGATTCCAAGAGTGCCACTGTCATTATACTCCTGAGGAGACAGGTGGTAGGTAAGGAGAGAATGTCTTCCTCCTCTCTTCCTGAAACAATTTCAGTAGCCATAACTGACTAAAAAACAAATATAGTCATTGATATAGAGATCACAGAAAGTAAATCTACTATGTGGGAACAGGTATTACCCTAAGAGTAAAACCAGTAAAAAGCAATGCATAACAGAAGAGTTTAGGGGCAGACATCTGCAGAAGGAATCCACCCTGAGAGATTATCTCCAAATGGACGTGTAGGGGGTGTGTGTGGGTGTGTGTGTGTGTGTGTGTGTGTGTGTGTGTGTGTGTGTGTGTGTAGAGAGAGTGTGTGTGTGTGTGCGTGCGTGCGTGCATGCGCACGTGTGTGTGTGTGTCTGGTATTCTAGTACATTCCAGTTTTGGAGCAAGGGTAGCTCATTAAGTTAATTTGACACTTGGTTGATATAATCCCTGAGCATCATTCAGTTGTATTTGATTTTGTATTCATCAAGCAATCTCTGCTTGTTAATTCAGTTCCATGTGGTAGATTGATGCCTAAATAGCTATAACCATTTCCCTCCCGGTATCCAGGCCCACATGCAATATGACTTTGCAACTCATCCCCTCAAAGGGTAGAAACTATTTCTTCACCCCCTTGAACCTAGGCTACCCTTGTAATTGGTTTTGGCCAATAGAATGTGGGGGAAGTGATGGTGTTACCAGAAAGGGGTCCCAATCCAGACTCCAAAAGAGGGTTCTTGGATTTTGTGCAAGAAAGAATTTGAGGTGAGTCCGTAAAATGAAAGCAAGTTTATTAAGAAAGAAAAGAATGGCTACTCCATAGGCAGAGCAGTGGCATAGGCTGCTTGACTGAGTAAATTTATGGTTATTTCTTGATTATATGCTAAACAAGGAGTGGATTATTCATGAGTTTTCCAAGAAAGGGGCAGGCAATTGCTGGAACTAAAGGTTCCTTTCCCTTTTAGACTATATAGGGTAACTCAGACATTGTCAGGGCATTTGTAAACTGTGATGGCGCTAATGGGAGTGTCTTTCAGCGTGCCAACACATTATAATTAAAGTATAATGAGCAGTGACAACGACCAGAGGTTACTTTCATCCCCATCTTGGTTTTGGTGAGTTTTTGTGGCATCTGACCACATCCTGTTTCATCAGCAAGGCCTTTATGACCTGCATCTTGTGGTACAAGTCCTGCCAACTTTCTATAGCATCCTTTGACTAAGGATGCCTAACCTGGGAATGCAGCCCAGTAGGTCTCATCCTCACTTTACCCAGCCCCTTTCCAAGATGGAGAAACTAACAATAATGTGTCCGTTCTAAGCCTAGTCATCAAGAGGCCTTGACAGCTTAGCTCTTCCTCTCTTTTCTCTCTTTCTCTCTGAACCCTGTATAACCCCATGGGGTCACACTCAGGCCAACCTGTTCAGTGATGAGAAATGAGGCCTGTTGACTCCTGTTACTCGGGTTGATGGCCAGACAACACCAGACATGTGTGTGGGGCCTTCTTTGATCAGCCAGCCTGTAATCCAACCACTGGCTAACCATAAAGGCCTGAGAAAGCCCAGGAGAGATTAACTGAGCCTGGCCCAGGTTGTCGGAACTTTCTAGCTGATCTTAGATACATGAGGAAAAAAACAAATGATTACTTGTTTTAAGTCTCTGATTTGCATCCATTGAAATACAAAACAAAGTCTCTGAGTTTTGCATGGTTGTTACACAGTAAGAGCTAACTGCTATTAGGAGAGTATCCTGATGTGAGTATTTTGACTAATAGAAAATTCTGTTCTATTCAATTAAAGACATTATAAATTAGAAACAAAAACCTGGGCATTCTAGTATGTGTTTTAGGATCTTATAAGTCATCTGGCGTGAAAGTTTTGGAGAACACGAGTAACTCTGAATAGGTGGACAGAGCTAAATTTCTGCCTTTCAAGATAGACCATGAGAGCCTAGACAAAGGACTTTCAAATCACTCCACCTGGAACTGCCAGCATGAGCATGAGGGGAATGCCATTCAGAACTACTGTGAATAAAGTGTCATAAAATTTACGTCACCAATTCCCCATTACCTCTTAGTTTACATGACAGAGGGTGGTTTTCTCTTAGAGTATCTTTAATTTCTTCTGCATTGCTTCACACCTGCTAGCTGCTGTGAGTTCTCTAACAGTTCCTTTCTTAACCTGTGTCTTCCATGCTGTTGGTCTGTGTCTGTCACCTCTCCTCAGGGAAATGAAGAGGGGTTATGCACAAAAGTACCTGTCGTAAGGGAAGCTGGAAAATGGCAACTTTTAACTGCCTTCTTCCATGCTTTCTGTGACCAGTTCTGACCTCCTTATATTTTCGTTTGAGTTTTGCCCTCAGTTTTGTTGTGAGGAATTTGGCTGGTCTTAATGCTTGTGGCAGAGGGAGAGGCACAGGTAGGCCCGGTCCCATTCTCCTGTGAGAAGCCAGTGTATCTTATGCTGTGGCTGAGTCTCATTATGGCCATTGCTGCTGGGCTGGCAGATCATTTGAAAGCAGAATGGAGGCCTCTGGGATTCACTAATGACACCTGGGGAGATGGAACAGGAGTTTACTGTCTTGGGGCATCATTGTGAAAGTGTGCCTGCCTGTGTCCTGCAAGAAATGACAGATTTCTTTCCTCTCATAAATGCTAAGATTAGAACCAGAATTCTTGGGATATCCATACAGGAAAATAAGCAGGATTTAAGATTTTTAAGATTTGGTTTATAAAAGTATAGAATCTCCAGTGAGAATTCCAAAAGTGCAGTAGGGGAAGGAGAGGAACAAAGGCTGAAATACTACCTATTGGGTACTAGGTTCGCTACTTGGGCGATCACTAGAAACCAAAATCTCAGCATCACATAATATACCCATGTAACCCCCTAAATCTAAAATTTTAAAAATAAAGCTTTAAAAATAAAAAAGCAAAAAGAAATCACTGAGAATTTTATTAGTGTACTTTTAACCAAAGTTAAAACCAAAGTTAAAAGTTTTAAGTGTCCAAAATTGCATTATTTCAATAGGCAATCCCTATTAAAAATAAAAATGAAAAAATAAGATATCTAGAAACTTTGAGGATATTTTTGTGACCCCACACTTTTTCCTTTTCAGAAATGAGTCAGAGCGCTAGAGCAAAATGAGTCCTGCAACGGGAATGGAATGCCTGGATTTGGAAGAGCCAGCGTAAGGAAGTATCACAGTTGGGAAGCATCCTGGCCGTGCCATGGTAAAGGTAAGCCTCATGGCAAGTTATTTACCTTTTCTGAGATTTCATGAAGTGAGAATGGTATTAAATTTGTCACAGGATTAAGTAACTTAAACGTATGTAATTCCTAGCCTGAAACCTGGAGCAACTAACTTGATAAATGTTAGTCCTCTTTTTGCCTTTTCTGACTTTTTGTTTTATTATTGTTTGCTTGCTTGTAGATGTATTTTTTTTACACTATAGAACAAAGGATGAGTTTTTAGAAAGCAAGACAACATTTATACAAAAGTCTTTAAACTGTATTTTTACCTAATAATTTCCTTTATGTAAATGTGTGCTAAAATAATGGTTGAAACAAAAAAATACAGAGCTATAGACATGGCAATCTATCATTGCTTCAAATATGTCCTTCCTGGACATTTGGCCGTTTGCCTTATTTTAAAAAGCACATACTTTCTTCATCCTTATTTTTAAAAATCATTTATTTGTGTTATTTGCATCTTATTTTCCTATTAATGTTTTGATACAGTCAGATTATTTCCTTCCTCAAATCATTAACAAAAATAGACCAGTTAAGCCCCCTGGGCCTAACATGAATCACTGCCTTCTAAAACAAACAAACAAACAAAAAAAAACTCAAACAGTCATTTCTTTAATCTATGCAGACATTTTCCAGGAGAAGCAAAATGCTGGATTGTAACTCATTTTGTGTGTTCATGCATCTATGGAGAGATATTTCATAGTAATAACTATGCCAATCTTTCATAATATTTAGTCAAAGCAGAGTACACTAAGAAAACAGTCAAAAAGGCACTCAAAGTAGAGGAAGAAGAACTTGTCTTGACTGGTTAGTTGTTGCAGGCTTGAAGTGGAAAGTTTGTACAGAATCTCCTAATTGCCTGACTAACCGCCATTATCTGCTTCTGTATGCTTGCTTCCTGCTTGCTAACTAGGAAGTCCCTGGAGAAACTGCCACATTGCCTAAAACCTTTAGTTACTCCCCCTGCCCCAACCTATAAAAGCTATGTGCTGTTCCAGGCCAGGGTCCAAACCTTTGGTTATGAACCCTTCTGGGCCCACTGGAGGGAAATTGTGTTCCTCCAACCCTCTGAGTGCCATTTGGGTTTCTTGTCAGGTGAAATTCTTCCGCAACAGGCTCATCCTTATATTGAGTTCTTCCAAAATGGGTTGCTTTGACAAAACACCCTAAGTAAGCTTTTTAATCTTCCATTTTCTGAACATGAAACTGAAGCCCTCGTATTTCAAATGGCTTGAAATATGGACAATGAATTTGAACGAAGGGCTGCTTGACTTTGAAATCTATGTTCTTGTTTCTATTCCCAGCTGCCTCCAAGGCAGTGATTCTTACCCTTGGCCACAAATTGGAATTATCTGGGAAACTTAAAAAAAAATAGCAATGCCTGCGACGTGGGCAAGATGGCCGAATAGGAACAGCTCTGGTCTGCAGCTCCCAGCAAGATCAACACAGAAGGCATTTATAAAGTTTATAGGGTATTCAAATAGGAAGAGAGGAAGTCAAATTGTCTCTGTTTGCAGATGACTTGATTGTATATTTAGAAAACCCCATCATCTCAGCCCAAAATCTCCTTAAGCTGATAAGCAACTTCAGCAAAGTCTCAGGATACAAAATTAAAGTGCAAAAATCACAAGCATTCCTATACACCAACAATAGACAAACAGAGAACCAAATCATGAGCAAACTCCCGTTCATAATTGCTAAGAGAATAAAATACCTAGGAATTCAACTTATAAGGGATATGAAGGACCTCTTCAAGGAGAGCCACAAACCATTGCTCAAGGAAATAAAAGAGGACAGAAAAAAATTGAAAAAAGTTCCATGCTCATGGTTAGGAAAAATCAATATCATGAAAATGGCCTTACTGCCCAAAGTAATTTATAGATTCAATACTGTCCCCATGAAACTACCATTGACTTTGTTTACAGAATTAGAAAAAACTAGTTTAAATTTCATATGGAACCAAAAAAGAGCCCACATAGCCAAGACAATTCTAAGCAAAACAAAGCTGGAGGCATCACACTACCTGACTTCAAACTATAGTACAAGGCTACAGTAACCCAAACAGCATGGTTCTGGTACCAAAACAGAGATATAGACCAACAGAACAAAACAGAGGCCTCAGAAATAATGCTGCACATCCAAAACCGTCTAATCTTTGACAAACCTGACAAAAATAAGCAATAGGAAAAGGATTTCCTCTTTAACAAATGGTGTTGGGAAAATGGGCTAGCCATATGCAGAAAATGGAAACTGGACCCTTTCCCTTATACCTTATATGGAAATTAACTCAAGATGAATTAAAGACTCAAACATAAGACCTAAAAGCATGAAAACCCGAGAAGAAACCCTAGGCAATACCATTCAGGACATAGGCATGGGCAAAAACTTCATGACTAAAGCACCAAAAGCAGTGGCAACAAAAGCCAAAATTGACAAATGGGACCTAATTAAACTAAAGAGCTTCTGCACAGCAAAAGAAACTATCATCAGAGTGAACAGGCAGCCTACAGAATGGGAGAACATTTTTGCAATCTATCCATCTGACAAAGGGCTAATATTCAGAATCTATAAGGAACTTAAACAAATTTACAAGAAAGAAACAAATAACCCAATCAAAAAGTGGGCGAAGGATATGACCAGACACTTCTCAAAAGAAGGCATTTTTGCGGCCAACAAACATGAAAAAAGGTTCATCATTACTGGTCATTAGAGAAATGTAAATCAGAACCACAGTGAGATACCATCTCATGCCAGTTACAATGGCGATCACTAAATAATCAGGAAACGAGATGCTGGAGAGGATGCAGAGAAATAGGAATGCTTTGCATTGTTGGTGGGAGTATAAATGAGTTCATCAATTGTGGAAGACAGTGTGGTGTTTCCTCAAGGATCTAGAATCAGAAATACCATTTGACCCAGCAATCCATTATTGGCTATATACCTAAAGGATTATAAATAATTCTATAAAGACATGTGCACACGAATGTTTACTGCAGCACTGTTCACAATAGCAAAGACTTGGAACCAACCCAAATGTCTATCAGTGATAGACTAGATAAAGAGAATGTGACACATATACACCATGGAATACTATGCAGCCATAAAAAAGATGAGTTCATGTCCTTTGCAGGGACATGGATGAAGCTGGAAACCATCATACTCAGCAAACTAACACAGGAACAGAAAAACAAACACTGTATATTCTCACTCATAAGTGGTTGTTGAATAATGAGAACCCACAGACACAGGGAGGGGAACATCACACACCAGGGCCTGACAGGGCATGGGAGGCTTTGGGAGGGATAGCATTAGGAGAAATACCTAATGTAGATGATGGATTAATGGATGCAGCAAACCACCATGGCACGTGTATATGTATGTAACAAACCTGCACATTCTGCACATGTATCCCAGCACTTAAAGTATAATAAAAAAGTAACAATTCCAATCATAATACTAAATAAGGAGAACAAAATTGGAGAAGTCACACTACCCGACTTCAAGACTTACTATGAGGCTTCAGTAATTGAGATAGTATTACACTGGTGAACAGATAGGCACATAGGTCAATGGAACAGAATAGAGGGCCCAGAAATAGACAAACCCAAATATATTCAATTGGCCTTTGACAAAGAGCAAAGGCAATTCAGTGGAAAAAGGATAAGCTTTTCTACAAATGGTGCTGGCACAATTCAAAGTCCATATGTACAAAGAAAACGAACCTAGACACAGACCTTACACTTTCCCAAAAGTTAACTCAACATGGATCATACATCTAAATGCAATACACAAAACTGTAAAAGTGTTAGAAGAAGACATAGGAGAAGAGCTATGTGACCATGGTTTGATAATGAACTTTTGGATATGTGACCTAAAGCATGATTTATGAAAGAAAAAATTGATAAGCTGGACGTTATTAAAATTAAACATGTTCTGTGAATGACACTGTTAAGAAAACCAAAAGCCAAACCACAGACTGGGAGAAAATATTTGCAAAACACATATCTGATAAAGTGCTTGTATCTGAAATGTACAAAAAACTCTTAAAACTCAACAAGAAAGGGATCAAATTTTAAAATGGTCAACTGAACAGATACCTTACCAGAGAAGATATACAGATGAAAAATTAGCATGTGAGAAGATGTTCAACATCATTTATGATTAGGGAATTGCAAATTCCAATAATGCAATACCATTACATATCAATCAAAATGACTAAAATTAAAAAAAAAGACTGACAACATCAATTTCTGACAAAGATGTGGAGAAACAGAAAGTCCCATTCATTGCTGGTGAGAATGCAAAACAGTACAGCCACCTGGGAAGACAGTTGGGCAATTTCTTACAAAGCTTAACATAGTCTTACCATACTATCTAGTAATCAAATACATTTACTGATTTGAAAACTAAGTTATTGACTTGAAAACTTATATCCATACAAAACCTGCATGTGAATGTTTATAGCAGTTTTATTTGTAATTGCTAAAACTGGAAGCAACCAAGATGTCCTTCAATAGGTGATGGACAAACTGTGATACATCTATACAATGGACTATTATTCAGCAATAAAAGAAAATGAACTATCAAGCCAAAAATAGACATGGATGAATCTTAAGTACATCTTGCTAAGTGGAAGAAGCCAGTATGATAAGGCTACACATTATATGATTCAAAATCAATGACATTCTGAAAAAGGCAAAACTATAGAGATAATAGAAACATTAGTGGTTCCCAAGAGCTTAGAGAAAGGGGGAGAGGGTTGAATAAGGGAAGCATAGGGGGTTATTTAGGACAATTAAACTATTCTATATAATACTGTAGTCATGGTTATATAACTTTATGCATTTGTCAAAACCTATAGAACTTTATAACATGAAGAATGAACTTTAATGTATGCAAATCTTTAACAAATCATTTAAGGGATTGGAGGACTCAAGGATGAAATGCAAAATTATGACAAAAGAAGCTAACTGTATCACAGATGTATTAAAAACAACCTCACTGAAAAATGTGAAGAAAAATTGGTGCTGACCTAAACAACTTTAGAAATAAATGGAGTCTATAAGACTGAAGGCTATAAAGGAACCTATAACATAAGCATTCTACTCTAGCTGATAAAGTTCCTTCCTGTGGAAGTACAGGTTAGCAATTCTGACACAGCTATACATGCATACAGGAATAGATCAATTAAGTGAATGGATGGACAATGGTGAGAAACAAGTGTCTCACTGTTGGTGTGAAAGGTTACAGATAAGCAAAAGCAGGCTGGAATCATCTACGAGGTCATATTAGAGTTGGAGATATCATATCAACTCCTATTAGCTTAATATAGATATTGATGGTTACATATAGAAATATGTACAGATAAATGTATTTTTATATATGGGTTAGCGTACACACACATATTTCCTTGCTCTGCCAACTGAGAGGGCCTAGAATAAATGACAACCCAGCAGCAATGGGTATACCTAGCACCAGGATCTTGGTTTCTAATATTTATTCTCCAACTAAATGAACCACAGCTTGGATGACTGGCTGATTCTAGGATGAGAGAAGACAATGTAGAAGGTGTGCATGGAGCATCTTGTATGCCAAAAAGTAAGGAAGTTCCAGGGAAAAAAAAAAAGCTCACACACATGCACACACACAAAACAATGGGAATATGTCAAAGGGTCATGGAGCCAACTGCAAGAACTACCAGTGGCTGAAGTTGGAACATTTGAGCAACGAAATAAATACAGTACTTTAATATCGAATTGAAACGCAAAACATAAAATAAACATATATACATCCATGCATATATGATGTGAGTACATTATTGAATAAATAAATAAATAGAGAATAGGCAAATTTCCTGTGCTAAGTAATTCTGATTTATGTGGATATTCTGCTCTGAAGAAAGCAGAACATAACTCTCCCATTCCTTAAGTGTGGATTAAACATAGTCATTTTATTCCAAAGAGTACAATATGGAAAGGGGGTCAAAAAGGGTAACTTGGTACTACAGAAACCCGACATACATTACTTTAGCCAGATGATCAAGGTCAACATCAATGTCGTTTACAGTATGTGCCCTTGATCAGATGTAATGAGAATGGCACTTTACTTCTATGGTATTCTTCACAAAAGCACATAATCCCAATCTAATCATGAGAAAAACATCAGACAAACCCAAACTGAGGGACATTCTGCAAAATATCTGATCAGTATTCCTCAAAAAAGTCAAGGGCATCAGAAACAAGGAAAACCTGAGAACTGTTACAGCCAAGAAGAACCTAAGGACACATGAAAGCTAAATGTAATGGGGTATTCCAGATGGAATCTTGGAAAAAGAAAGAGGATATTAGGGAAAATCTAAAGACACATAAATAAAGTATAGACTTTAGCTAATGGTAATATATCAGTATTGGTTCATTAATTGCAGGAAATGTACCAGGCTCATATAAGGTGCTATTAACAGGGGAAACTGGATGTGGCATATATGGAAACTTTCTGTATTACCTTTGCAGTTTTTCTGTAAACCTAAAACTGTTCTAAAATAAAGCATTTATTTTAAAAAATATAGGCCGGGCGCGGTGGCTCAAGCCTGTAATCCCAGCACTTTGGGAGGCCGAGGCGGGTGGATCACGAGGTCAAGAGATCGAGACCATCCTGGTCAACATGGTGAAAGC
>NW_016107542.1:937594-953793 GCF_001604975.1 Cebus imitator | reverse complement strand
AATGACTGAGTACCACCCCAGAAATACTGATTTACTTGATCTGAGGTGTGTCCTGACCCTTGGGACTTTTAAACACCTCCCAGGTGGTTCTAATTTGTCTCCAGCAAACCACTATTCTTTCTTCCTTCTGCTCTTTTGTTTAATTATAATAAATGCTCTGACCTTATCCCTGATAAAAATAGCAGTGTGCCTTAATGATTTTGGTTGTTTGAATGCAGCAGTTCTTTAAATGTACAACCAGTGATATGGAACTTAGTGATATTTCTCATTAAATAGAAAATCTTGTCCAAGAAGCTTAAAATGCCATAAAGAGTTTAGGTAAAGAGACAGTGAAGGGCAGATTATGCTAAATATATTGTCGGTTTAAATCTGTACGTGGTGGAAATGCCTTTATTTTCTCTCTGCCATGCTATCCCATATATACTTGGAGATGAGACATCTCCTAAATTTTAGGTGCAAAGCGTTTAGTTTTAATTAGGTAGTAGATTTATTCTGCAGAATTTGATTGTGACAAATGAGATAAAAGCATTACCTGCTGGCAAATCAACCGTAAAGGTTCAGGAACCACAAACTGAACCAAGCCATCTATTTTTCTCCTGCAGGGAAGCTGGCAGCCTGGGCTGATGGAGATTGTATCTGGTGCTGGAGAAGATTGGCTCCCACAGTCAGTGAGAAAGGAGTTTTACTCACCCAGCACCCAGATGAACTTTGGTGAAGAGAGGAGGTGGAGAGGTCAAGGAGCCTTGCTTTTTCACTTGCAATTATGGCACTTCCTTTGGAAATGGTAAGACTATATTTTTAGACTTACACTATTAACTTAAAATCCTAACAGGTCAGGAAGATGGCTTTATGCACATTAAGGCATGCAAAAGATTTATTTTTCCTATCATTTTTCTTCCTCAAATAGTCATTAGGTAGGAATTCTTGCTTTTTGTTAACACCTGTGAGAATATTAACATACCAGAAAACACTTGTTGATTGCGTGTTACAATATGGCGGCACTGAAGTAGATATTTTAAAGGTTAAAAATATGTTAACAGTGGCTTTTTATTCATTCAACTAAGCAATATTTACTTGAATGCATATCATGCATCAGGCTTCTGCTAGGTACTGGAGATTTTAAAAAATTATAATAAAGCAAACCAGAAAAACTAAGTGAGATCGGATCTCCTTTCTTAAGTTGTCCTCAGCCTAAAACCTTGTTGTTTAGGTCAGTGGTTCTCAATCCAGGGTGATTTTGCCCCCCAGAGGACATTTGACAGTTTCCTGCGGAAATATTCAAATACTGCTACTGGGAGGGATGGGGGATGCTATGGAATCTAATAAGTAGAAGCCAGTGATGCTGCTAAACATCCTATAAAATACCATTCAGCCCCCAACAATTGGATTATCAGATCCAAATGTCAATAGTGTCCAAGTTGAGAAATCTGCAAACCCACTGGGCTCTTCCTTAAACAGAGAGCACATTCACCATGTGTGAATTAAACAAAGCAAGCTTTAAAGCCACCTTCTGCCCTCCTTCTACCAGGTAGGTTTCGAATGTTGATGGGTCCCTCCCTAGCTCAGGGGAGAATAAATGTTATTATCATTTATAACATTTATTCTTGTTATACCCCCCGGTCTCTCAGGTGGGGTATGGCGGTGGCACTGTTCAGCAGAAGGTCAGCAATTCTGTCATCAGCCCAGGCCAGAGGCATAACCTGTTAAATAAGTCTGCCCCAGAGAGAGGATGTGAGACTTCTCCTCTTTGTTGGGAGCAGCTAAGCTTCTGTATTCAAGGCCGGTTAAGTGCAAATCATTTCAAACCGTATTACTGAAAGATAATGACAGTCTTATAATTTAAACATAATATTTGCACCTAAATTGAAACTACCATCAAAATTTTGCATTGTTTTGCTTCTGTGTAAGTACCAACTGCAAAGTCTGAAAAAAAGAAGTAACCTTACAATCATGCTGTTCAGTGTAGCTACTAGCCACATGCTGCTGTTTAAATTAGTTGACATTAAATAAAATTTAAAATTTTATTTTTATTCTTCAGTGGCACTAGTCACATTGTAAGTGTCCACTAGCCATGTGACTACTGGCTACTGAATTGGACGGTGTGGGTACAGGACATTTCCATCATCACAGGAAGTTCTGTTGGACAGCATTGTCCTAGAAGGCTCCATTTTGAAGGATCCTTATAAATATGCACAGTTATTTCTAAAAAAAAGGCTTGTTTCCTAGCAGCTGAGGCACTGGGGCACTGCTTTGCATTCTGTCATTACGATTGTCTGTTAGAAAGGCACAGACATGTTCTGCTGGGGGGACCATCTCTCTTCTGACATGGAATTTTTGTGAAGGGTTTATGTAATGGATGTGGGATAATGTGTCAGATGACTGAAAGTATGATTTTCCAGAAGATAAAACAATGTAAAATTCACATAGGTGACTCCTGTAAGACATTTCTGATCTAAGTCAAGTGTGTATTGTTAAATATTAATTCCATTAGAGTATGTCAGCAGGGAATTAAGATATGTGACCCAAATGTATTTCTTTTTAGTAGCTGAGTATAATAGAGAAGTAGAGCTCAGTGGATCTTAACTGAAGAAGAGGTGGGGTAAAGGGGGGAGGGGAGGTTCAGAATATTTGGAAAAGATTCTCCATGTTATTTTAATGTACCTAATCCAGGTTAAGTATAGTTTAGAGATATGGAAAGGATAATTGATTTACCTTTTACTGCTGTATGATTGGGGGAGGGGGAAAGGGTGTGGCTTTTAAAAGTCCCTCCCTTTAGTGGGGCCTAGACATCCACCCCATTCTCTCTTGCTATCTTTCCTTCCAGTGACCCACCTGTCTACCCCTCCCTACCTGGTTATTTAGGATGATCAACTGGCTTTAGAACAATGGCTTTAGGCAGTTTTTTCCGGTATCAAGAGTCTCCAGCAAACTTTTGCAAGCTGTATATCACAATCTATTCTTGGCTGCATTTTTTTGGTCAGTGCCTGAAGTGTTGATATGTGTGCTTACTGATCAAAGCACGCGTCTCATGCACAGAGGATGCATTAGCCAGAGAGGACACTCAGAAGAAATTCAGGAATCCATTTAGTATTGTTGCTCAGGGTGAAAGGCACCCCACTTCCACAGAGAGGTGGTCTATGAGTGTGTGAGAAGGGCTAAAACCGTTCTCCTAAAGGACCTGTTCAAGCCAGGCCCTATGTAATATAATGTGTTGGTGTAACATGAGAAAAAATATATATTTGGTCTTTGTCCCAGTTTCTGGCACAGAGCTCCTAAAACCTTTGGAAATTCCTGAGTGATAAAGTGTCTTTTGCATGCTAATGAGGTGACTAGATAGGGCAGTGCTAAGATAGCTTCAGGATAAGGGTTGGTCACCAGAGGTGCCAACCACCTGATTAGAGGGTTAGAATTGTCAGCTCTGCACTGCCTTCTTCCCCACTCCAGACAGGGGAGAGGGGCTGGAGGTTGAGTTCAATCACCAATGGCCAATGATTTAGTAAATTGTGTCTACGTGGTAATGATGGTTCCGTAAAAACTCTGAAGCAATAAGGCTAAGGGAGCCTCCTGGTTGGTGAGTACATTGACATAATGGGAGGGCGCTTACCCAGAAAGGGCATGGAAGAGCTGTGTCCCCTCCCTGCCCCAATACCTTGCCCTATGCATCACTTCCATTTGGATGTTCCTGAATTGTATCCTTTATGATAAAAGTATAATTGAAAGTAGAGAGCTTTTCTGAGCTCTGTCAGTCATTCTAGCAAACTATTGAACCTGGGGAGAAGTTGTAGAAACCCCCAAATTTGTGGTAGACTGGGCAGAAGTGCAGGTAGCCTAGACACATCATGTACAGCTGGCATCTAAAGAGAGGGCTTCTTATGGAACCGAACCCTTACTGTGTGGGGTCTAGACTAACTCAGAGTAGCTAGTGTCTGAATCAAATTGAATTGTTGCCACCCAGTTGGCTTCAGAGTGAGGCAGGAAAATGGGGTCTGGTAGCAGGAAACATAAGGCCAATTC
Organism: Cebus imitator; assembly: GCF_001604975.1. Taxonomy (NCBI): domain Eukaryota; kingdom Metazoa; phylum Chordata; class Mammalia; order Primates; family Cebidae; genus Cebus; species Cebus imitator. Next base: position 949,779 of record NW_016107542.1, on the reverse strand, counting down.
ACACTTTAGCTATGCCAGGAAATACCCTCTCCATAGGATGTACGCTGAGTAAATGACTTTGTCACTTTACTTCATCTCTCCATTTATGTAGGGCATACACCAAGTAACCAGTGGAATCTTCTGGAGGGTATTTAAACTCCCAAAAATTCTGCAACAGGGCCTTTGAGCACCTATGCTCAGGCCAGCTCCCACACTGTGGAGTGTACTTTCATTTTTAATAAATTACTTCATTCCTTCCTTGCTTTATGCATTTTGACCAGTGCTTTGTTCAAGATGCCTAGAACGTGGACACCCTCCACTGGAGGATGAATCACATAATTTGTTGGTATTGGAATGACATAGCTGGGATTAAAATGGTGAACAGGAGTAGACATCTTTCTACTCTCAAAATTTACAAACAGTATGCCAATGAGTTTGTTGGGTTTATTTGGCACTCTGCTGTATATTGTCCTATCACGCCCTCCAAATCTACTCCCCCTGACCCTCATAGAACACAGTAATGGACATTCTTCTTTCTGTCTATAGTTGGGTTTGATCAATGGGGTGTCCTGGGAGGAAATTGAAGGGAGTCAGGTAAGTGAACTCAGGGCATTGATTCACCTCACTCACTCCTTGGAAGCCCACCTGGGGCGATATCTCCTTTCTAGGCAGTCCTCTCAACATGACTTTCTCCTTCCCAGTCTGGCAACTCCTCCTTGTCTCCTTATGCATAAGGGTGGTGTAAGCACTTCAGCTTCTAATCTTTAGTTTTTGCCTGCAAACCCTTGTGGTTCTATTACATCCTGTATACACCCTTGTAAAAAGTTTCTTATTAAATAAACCTTCTTTGAATTATCCTAAGATGAGTGTTCTGTCTCGCTGAGATCCTGACTGATACAAGCATTATCCATTTAAATGTTGGATGTATGCTTGCAAAGTATGTTGAGTTTTGTTTTAGTATATTTGATGCTAAGCCAGCTGTTCAGCTACTTAAGAAGGTGACCCTGGTTTGTAATGATAAAATTGTATTATGGAGTAGGACGTTTATCTTCCTGTTTCCTTTGGCAGGAAAGTATATATTCAATAAGGTACAGAGAAGGGGAGCTAGAACATTAGTTCTGTTTTATAGCATTTAGAATTACAATTTTTGTTGCCAAAATGTTCCTCTTACCCATTATGATTCTGACATTAATACTGTATTCTAGGCTTTGAAGATGCATTAATAGTTTGGGATTTTACCAAGATGATACATGCTGATGAGAGGTTGATAAATGTTGCAAAAAGTCTTTGTTATTAACTGTTTTATTGGTGAGATGGAACAGGATAGTAACACTCAGAAGTTTAACCGTTTTGCCTAAAACATGTTTCCTTTCATGAAAAACATTTGAGTGAGAGACAGCCCAGAAACGAGTTGTGAAGAGAGCACAAAATGCGTGCTTTTATTGTTTGCTTGACAGAGGTGGAGAACCACATCATGAAATTTACATTTGTTATTGATCTTTTTGCCTGAACCCACCCTAGCACCTCCATTAGCATCTATTAGAAGTCAGTTTTTCCAGATGGTGAATTTCTTTTAAAAAGAAATGAACTGTGAGTTTGTAGCCTTTCACAGGAGACTATGAGCCTCCTTTCCTTCTTATTTTGCTTACTAAAGTCATTACTGAAATATAAATTTGGGTGGCTAGATGGGATAATCAAAGCTGGTTTCAACCCGTCTATAATCCGCTGATCTGTACATTAGACGGAAAGCTTTTCTCAGAAGTTGGTACTCGTGTACATCTCAAGAGAATTGGAGAGAGGCTGCCTGCATAGTTGATCACTAACCTTTATAGATAAAAGCAATTTCAAAGACCATCTACCCACTAATGCTATAGATGAGGAGACTGAGACCCTGAGATATTAAAAGACTTACCCAGGAACACAGCTGTATTAGTTTGTCAGGGTTGCCACAACAAAGTATCACAAACTAGGTGACTTAAGCAACAGGACTTTACTGTTTTACAGTTCTGGAGACGGAGCATCCACAGGTCAAGGGGTTGGCACAGGGGTTCCTTCTGAGGGCTGTGAGGAAAGGGTGTGTTCCAGGCCTCTCTCTTTGGCTTGTAGATGGCCATCTTCTCTCTGTGTCTCTTCACATTATCCTCCCTCTTTGCATGTTTGTATTCAAATTTCCTCTTCTTAGAAGGACACCAGTCATATTGGATTAGGGTTTACTCTAATAACCTTATTTCAACTTGATTGCCCCCGTAAAGACCTTCTCTTTCAAAGATCACATTCTGAGTACTGAGGGTTAGGACTTCAACATATGAATTTTATGGTGGACGCAGTCCAACCCCTAAGCACATCAACTGTCTGGAAACTGACTAGAATCTTGGTCCTCTGAGGCTCTTGTTCCTTTTTTTCCTGTTAAATGACTGTGCCTTTTAATATTCTTGTTCCCGTTACTGTAGAGACCATTCCCTCTTTCACAGACCTAAGAGACAAGCGTGTGGTTAAAACATCAACTTTTCTCAGACACATCAAACGATTCCATTTAGGGGAATATAAGGCCAAAGTAAATTTAGAGAAGTTATGATCCTTGTTACTATAACCTGAACATACTCATTCTGGGGATGAAGATAAACAGTGAATTTTTTTTATTATCACATGGCTATTAATGTTGAGCCTTTAGAGTTAGACGTGAAATTCTCTCAGACTTATTTAATGAATACAGTTTATATTATTAAATTGTGATGATAAATGAGTTTGCTCAGTTATTCTCTTCTTTGACTTGACTTTCTCTACCCCTGAAAAACAGTCTTCCAGGGAGAGGAGCTTTCCTTTCTGGAGGTCCTATGGATGAAGCTTTGGCAGGACCGTTGTCAACCCAGGCATTTAATTCTCCTGAAATTATGTTGTCGTTCAGGGATACTTGAAGCATATAAAGTTTAGGAGGCAATGGAATCAGTGCCAGATATTTAGGGATATGTCTGCATACAGGTAGGGAGGCTATTTTTATGTTGTACCAAGTGGTCTTTTCAGGAAGGTGAATCTAGACAAAATAAATAAGTTTTTAATTCATGTCAGGTGACTGAGTTCAATGTAGCCTGTCACCCTCACATCAACCAGAGCTTTGTGGATTAAAGGTTGGAACAGAAGGAAAATAACAGGGTATTAAACTCTCCAGTAATGACTTCATTCTTGCCATTCTCACATGGCCTAAAATGCTTATTTTCAAGGAGGGGAACCTAATGCTGAGAGAAATAACATGATTAGTCCAAGAAAACAGTATACTCTCGCAATGTGCTTCTACCCCGCGTAGCAGCTGTAATGCAGGACTCACGCGCTGTGAGCTAAGTGGCAGTTCTAACTCTCTAGCAGTATTTACTAGGGTATACCTAAGTTTGGGCCTTCCCTACTAAACCAAGTCACAGACTATGTCTCTTGGTGCTTAGAGGTAGTAGGTTTTAGGATGTACACCTGCAATCCTCCTCACCAGCAGTGTCTCCCAAAGCCCATCCCTTAGATGATCAGCCTTTCATATATGTCAAGAAAAAAACTTGATTAAGTGATCAAACACCTTTGGAAAATGCCACATACTGCATCCCTTTCTTAGATACTCATCACACATATCAGAGTACTGACAGCTTTGTAATGTCTGGCAATGAAAAAGCCATTTAACTTTCTTTAACCAGGTGTTTCCAAAAGTTATCTGATCACAGAACCATTTGTTCATGTAACACCCGTAAGCTGCAAGCAACACATTTTGAGAAACCCTGTCTAAATTTTGCAGAAGTTGGGAAAAGATATACATTAACAAAGAATTTAGATCAGGTTTAGAGATGACAGAGCAAGAGATCTGTGGAGAGGTCCATATAGAACAGGTGAGTGGTAATCCTTATCATCTGCCCCCAAACATTCCTTGTGGCTTTTAACAGGAAGGGAATCCTAAGCTGGGCTGGGCAGGCTTTTCCCATTATAGTCTTTCCTCATTGTGGGGGTGTGGATGACTGTGTGAATGTATTTGTGTTTGATCTAGATAGTCAGGTGCTTTAGGAGAGAAAAAGAGCACTGGGCTAACGATCAGAAGGTCTGGTGTGTTTTTGGCCTTTATCATGAACTTGTGATGTGACGTCTCAGCAGTCCCAGTGCTCCACTAGTTAGTGTGGATGCTGTTGTGCCACCTCCATCCATCCGCACCACACAGGCCTTTAGTGTCCAAAGGCCTCTCTGTTCACTTGGGACCTCAACAAATGCTGTCTGAAGGTGAAAAGGAAAAGGAGGATTTGGGGATTTTGTCAGGCTGATGACATAATGTCTGCAGTATTCCGATCACCTCAGGAGGAGCAGAGGGTTTGCTGCAAAGGGCCCTGCTGTTCCTGAGGGAGGTGTGAATGACTGTCTGAGACCCCGTAAAACCATGCAGCATGGCCTGATAGAGCCACTCAGAATGTTTCTAGTTAGATGCTGCTATAACAAAGACCCTTTGTTTTAAAACAAAATAAACCACCTTGAACTTGGTTCAGGAAAAGAATACACTTTTAGGGTAAGACACTTAAGATAAAATTTAAAGAATTTAAACAACCACATCTCAGGAAGGTTCAGAAGCCCGACATTGCAGGCTGCCTTTTTCTCTGTGTCTGTGTCTCAGCTGTAATTCTTGGCAAAGAGAATTGTATAGCCCCAATTACTGGTCAAATGCCCACTCTAGTTCATTTAGCTGTAGCATAGCTAATCAGCTGTGTCTCTCTCATTTTTCCTGTTAGAATCCCAATTTGTTCAGGAGAGTGTGACAATAGCTTGATATCAGGGAAGACAGATCCCACTCCAGTCCCAGAGGATGAATTTTGATCATCTAAACCGGTCATAGTAATCCCATTTCTCTTTATCAGTAATTGGTTGAGGGTGGCATTGTGACCTAGTTCTAATGTAGGAGATATAAATAGAAGTTAGTTGGATATGATTGTGGGAAAGCTTTTGTCTTTCTTATTAAAAGGAACAACAGATTTACTGGGCATGGCTTTTTCTCCTTCTCTGGAATTCAGGTGTGATGCCTGGTGATTCAGCAGCCGTCTTGTAATCATGATGTGACAGTAGGAGAGGAAAGCTGTGTGCTAAGAATAGAAAGCACAAAGGAGAAACAGCCAAGGTCCCTGTATGGTTGAACTGCTGCACTGACACTGGACAGCATACCTCCTGATTTGTTCTTATTTGAGAAAAATGATAACCTATTTGTTGACATCACAGCGTACTTTAATAGGTTGTTGTTATTGTTGTCTTTACCTGCAACCAAAAACATTCCTAAATGAGAAAATTATATAGTAAAAACATGGGTGCCAGGAGCCAATTCCTATGGCTCAGAGGATGATTCTCAGATCTTTTATGGGACAGAAGAAGAGGAGATGGCACCTACCATGGTTAGCTATTCAAAAGTATCTACCAAAGCAACCCCAAAGTCTTGAAATCTCACCACTGCTTTAGAGCATAGAGAGAGAAACCCTGTTCTTTCCACTGCACACCTGTCTTAGATACAATTAACTAACTCATTCTACTGATTTTTACTACTCCCCATTATCTGCTTGACATTTTTCTAGGTCCTGAGGATTGATTGGTGAAGACAGAGAGAATCTTGGCTCCGACTGAGCTCACATTCTAAAAGAGAAAATGGAAAATAACCATGAAAAACAAATGAATGGGATCACTTCAGATATCGGAAAGGTCTGTAAGTAATAGAAAACAGCATGTTATGATAGAGGATTGGGGAGGCTGTGTCCATGGAAGGCCTAGGAAAGTGATATTTCAATTGAAACTTGAGTTGCAGAAGGCAGCCAGCTGTGCAAGGCTGAGGACCATGCGTTTCAGGAGGGAATTGTGAAGCCAGGCATGAACATGGCCTGCTGAAGACCCAGAATGAACTGTTAGTGGTGCCCACTGCACAGGGCCTGGGGAAGCTACCCATGCTCATCTCCTGGTAACGTGCCAGCAACTCAGCCCACTGGCATCATGATGAATCTCGATGCTGCTGACTGGGCTTCTTGTTGCATAGGTGAACTGTCCCATCATCTGCTTGAGGCTGGCAGAGCTCAGGGGGTCAGACCACTGGGAGTGATCTATGTAGTGGAATCTCTGACCAGAGTGACGGATTCCCTCATGTTCTTTCCTTTTGAGAATGGATTCATTATTCCAAGCTGCAGCTCCTATGCTCTCCAGAGGACTAGCTTCCCTTGGAATGCGGTCAGCCCTGCTCTGGAGGGACTGGGAGGGCATTCAGCTAGCACACAGCTGCCACAGGACCACGCTCCAGTTACCCCTTCAAGTTATGACTGCCCCTGTTGACATTGTCTAGTGCTTGAGAGTCCCCTCTGTAGAGACCTTGCAGAGAGTCAGGAAGCCTGCTAGGGCCCTGTGATGGTCATACCTGACATCAGTTTCAAGCGATACTTATCAGTGAAGCAGTCATATGAGATCACAAGGCTAGAAGCTCCTTCCAAGCTCACAATGTCCTGCATTCCTCATGGGTCTGGCCTAACCCAGAACAAAAGTGTCAGCATGCTACCACCCCCTTCTAACAAGTTGCCTATGAAATGGAATATCCACCCAGCTCTGGTAGACAATCCAGTGTTCTTTTTCTCTAACACTTGAACTTGCCGGCCATTGGAATCACTGTAATTATATTAGATGTTAGATTTCCTGTGTGAGTGGTGGGATGTGAGGAATGTGATTGCTCACCTTAGAAGAGTAAAGTTGCCTAGAAGTGCCCGACCTGCCATTTAGAAACCCTGGGTTTGGTTTTCCTACACCTGGAACACAAAACTACAAAATACCAAAGTTGGAGGCAAACTTGGTAATTAATATCCAACCTCTTACAGATGGAAAAAAAAAGGAGCATGACCTGACCAAGGTTAATAATAATACTACAAAGGAAGGCTCTTTGGGATTCCCATGTCCCTGTAATAGGTGTTAGAATTTGGTGGTAATGTGCTCTTTGACTTACAGAACAAAGAAAAAAAAAACCTTGCATGTCAACGATGTGTGCCATCAAAGTTCTCCATGCCTCTGCATGCCTCTGTGTGGTTTGGTTCTCACCATCCAGTGTAGTGGGCATTATTTTTCTCATTTTACACATAAGGAAAACGAGGCCCAGAAAGGTTAAGTCCATTCAGTTAGTAGGTGGCAATCCTGAACTCAAGCTTCAATCTTCTGCCTCTTATTCAATAGCATTTCCAAGTCCTTCTCCACTTTGAGAGCACAGCAGGAAATTAGCTATAACTTAGGGCAAGATATATAGCCCTGAAAAGTCTCTGCTTTATTCGGGAAGCAGATATTGTGGATTACTAGAAAATCTAAAGAAAGGATTCTGATTTTTAGTGACAGTACCCTCACCTTCATTGGCATGTAAACACTTCCCTCTTGGAACCACCGTAGCTGGAGCAGGGGCCTCACGGCTGCTAACATAACAGTTCTGTCATCTCAGCAGCTGCTCCTCCTTGTCTTAAATACCAACTCCCAGGCACGGTGTGGCTCTGAAAAGCTCAAGCTGTTAGAATCCAGTGGCTACTCCAATTCTGATTCTGTCGCTTTAGATGACCTGAGCTACATTATTTAAACTTCCTATGTCTCAGTTTTTCCATCTATAAAAGGGGCTAGTTATAGTACCTTCCTGAGAAGGTGAAGACTAAATGAGGTTAAAAAAATTTAAAAAACTTAGGAGAGTAAAGTGCTCAATAAATATTAATTGTTGCTGCTGCTTTTGCTCTTGAAACAAGGAATTCTGTCACAGAGCTGAGTTTTCACCAGAAGTACAAAAGGAATATGTTCATAGTTCATGGACACAGTGGGCATGCCAGGGTAAGAGGTGTCCAAAAGATAGAATCACATACAGTTTATTTCTTAACCCTGGGGAATGATTGCTCTGGACCTTATACTACAAGGCTTGTCTTCATTTTCTGCCAGTATCACCCCTCTGACCCCACCCCTGTCAACAAAGCAGAAGGCTTTAACTCACCCACTTGAAAAGCTAAAGCTGACCTGGATGTTATGATTATGTATTTATTTAGTCTAAAAGAAGGAACAGAAATAAGAGCCTTTTATATAACTCAAAGAGTGTAAAGGAGCCAATGATAAAAACCATTGCCCTGAACTTTTCCAAAGCCCCATAAATCTCTCTTGTTATGATTCTCCAGTTGTTGCCAAGGTATCATTTGTCTTGTTTTTGTCCTCAGATAGACTAAAACAAACCTTAACAAACTTCCTCCTGTCGGTTTGTGTATCTGTGATCAAAGGCTATAAAAATGCTGCTATTTCCAGTTACTCCCATCATCTAAAACCCACCTGATGCTTGTCGTGTGGTTTCTCAGCAATATTCTGATTTTAATTTGATGGCTTTTTGTGTTAGTCTGTTTCCCTTTCAAAGCTGTTTTTTCCTCCCTTCCCTCCCCTCTGTGTTTCTTTCTCTCTCTGCTGATATTTTTGGCATGTTTAGATCATCTTTCCACTGACCTTTCAGTGGCTTAGCATTTTGTTGCAATGCAAAGTGAAGTTGGGAAACAGAGCCAAGTAACAAACTGTGAAGTAACAGCTCAGCCTTCACAAAGCAAATGTGCTTTGTGCTCTTTCTTGCCAGAGCAGATGTGGCCTCGGTGGACTGTGGGGAGCCTCATCTCTCAGGTAAAAATAAATTACCAAGATGAGGCCCAAATGATGCAAATCCTTTCATTTGCAAACAGATCATGAACTGAGACTCATGCGGAAGGAAGACAAGACTGAGAATCAGTTAGGATCCCACCCTCAGCTTAGACCAGAATACTCTGCCAATCAGCTCTCTGGCCGCAGGTGAGTGACTTTAAAAAATGTCAAATGTGCCAATGTGTAAAATGAACTCACGTGGGTCATGGACACAGGTGACACAGGAAGTTAATCAACAAAAAAAAGTAGAATGAAATCACAAAACTCTGTGACCTACCACCCAGTCTCAGGCAATCCTAACATTTTGATGGGTTTGCTTTAGACATAAAGTTCTTTGCAGACATCTTAATTCCCTTTCTTTTTCTTCCATCCCGGAGATAAACACTATCTTGCACGCACATGCTTTCAGTCTTTTTTTGCATGCACATGCATCTTTCCACAATATGTACTGTCATTTTGCATGTTTAAAAATTTTAAATAAATGGAAACATACCACACATATTCTACCACTTGCTTGTTATCTAATTTAACATTCGATTTCAACAATTTAGCTCTAGTTCATTCATTTGAACTGCTTTGTTTCAGGAACAGACCACTATATGGTTGTCTGTTTTCTGTTGGTGAACACTTAGATTGCTTCTAATTTTTCACCATTATGAACAATGCTTCAATGATTGTTCTTGTACATTTCCTTGTCCTAACATGCAAAAGCTTCTCTACAATAGCATTTTTCAAAATGTTTTGTCCACATAGCTACCTGGAAACCCAGCGCATGCCTGTGCTACATTTATGTATGTGTATGCATATATGGAACAAAAGTTTCTCAGAATATTTACATTTATTTTCTACTTAATTCTAATTTTGTTTATTTATTTTATTTTATTCTGAGATGGAGTCTCTCTCTGTTGCTCAGGCTGGAATGCAGTGGGGCAATCAGCTCACTGTAACCTCCGCCTCCCGGTTCAAGCCGTTCTCCTACCTCAGCCTCCTGAGTAACTGGGATTACAGGCATGTGCCACCACGCCCAGCTAATTTTTGTGTTTTTAGTAGAGATGGGATTTTACCATGTTGGCTAGTCTGGTCTTGAACTCGTGACCATAAGTGATCCTCCTGCCTTGGTCTCCCAAAGAGGTGTCAGCCACTGCACTGGGACTATTTATTTATTTGTTTTTGAGACAGTGTCTTGCTCTGTCACCCAGGCTGGAGTGCAGTGGTGCAATCATGGCTCACTGAAGACTCCATCTCCAGGACTCAAGCAATCCTCCCACTACAGCCTCCTGAGTAGCTGGGATTACCAGTGTGCGCCACCACACCCAGCTAATTTTTGTTGTTGTTGTTGTTTTGTTTTTTAATTGTGGGATTTCACCACATTGCCCAGGCTGGTCTCAAACTCCTGCACTTAAGCAGTCCACATGCCTCAGCCTTCCAAAATGCTGGGATTATAGGTGTGAGCCACTGTACTTAACCTCTAATTCAGTTTAACCTGAACTATTTCATACACCACCGTATGTAATTTAGGAAATTGATTTTATGGAATTTAGGAAAGTACTTTTATAACCCAGAGATGCATCTCCACTGGCAAGTTGAAAAACACTGTTTTGGGATACATACATAGACATGGACCTGCTGGGTCACAGATTGTGCCCATTTTCAAACTGATAAGTTTTTCTACATGAGTTCATTTTATGCATTTAAGTGAATATTTGTATTTAGCTAACATTCCACATATTTCTAGATGAAGGTTTTCCAGGTTCTTTAGTTTGCCATATGGCTGGAAATGGAAGTCCTGTGTTAAGCTTTCTGGGTTTCAGTTTTTTCACCTGTCACAAGAAGCCGCACACACAAGAGGTGGTAGACCCTTCAGTATTTTGCAGACTCCTTTCTCTGTAGCCCTGGGGAGTGTTCTGGGGTCTGCCACAGTGTGGGTAAGTTGCAAGGTAGAGGTAGACACAGGGAATGGGAGAAAATGAGTAGATGGAGATCTGGGTCTTTTACCATAGTCCCTGCCCAAGGAGCCCATTTTAATATTGATCCATTCTGTTTCCATTAGATGTATTTGAAAAAAGGGTTGTATAGTTAAAAATATTCTTAAATGATGAATTTAGATGTCCTCGAAGGCTGTTTTCAGATCTAAACAAATGGAAATAATTTTTAAGTCTCTGGATCATTAAAAATTGCAGCCAGAGTTAAAGAGTTTGATGGCTTATGGTATACAGTTTCCTGAGTAGGAGCTAGGCAAACAGTGTTTGTTTATGATAGTTGACGCGCTCTTCCTGCCGCTGGAGAGCGTGACTAGGATGGGATGCTTTCTGCATCCTCGAAGGTGAGGAGTTAGGCTTACTCTTGGGCAGTAGTTGCCGCTTTGAGGGCAAGCATTTCTGCTGTGTCATATGGCCTTCCTCTGCAGGAGGCTGCTTTAAAAAACTACTTCATGTTCATTGTGTTTGTTTAATTCTGTGAATAAGGATCTAATATGAATTTTTCTGAAATCCATTTCAGCCCAGCACACTGTTCCACATGCTTGCAATGAAACTCATTTGCTCAGTGGGGTACTCAGTTAAACCTCTATATTCGTAAGGATGACATTTTATTATCATTTTAATGAAAATATTTGATTTGCTTCCTCCTGAGTTTATTTTTGCCCTCCCAATATAGTAAAAGCATAAAAAAAAAAAACCACCAAAAGACAGGTAGTAACTTGGGGTGTGCACATGTTAATTAATTTGTATGGGATCATGAACCTCTTTTCTAATAAATACCCTTGCCTTCTCCACCTCCCCTGAGCCTGGATCACTGCCTCCTCTCAGACTCTGAAGGGAGGGACTGTTTGTCCTGCTTGTATTTCATCATCTTTAATCACTGTTTTCATCACATCACTCCCATGCTCAGAAACCCTTAAGGGATCTTTATTTCCCACCACATCAAATCCAAACTCAGCTGCCTGTTTTCAAGGCTTCTCCTAATCTATCCTTTCCTTACATCTCCAGCTTTATTTCCCTTGCCAGATGTGGCTCTGGTTCCTGTGGTTTAGAAATAATGGAATTTTTGTACACCAAAAAAATAAAAATAAAAAAATTAAAATCTGCGTCATTTTTCTTAGGCATAGTTCAGCCCGGTTTTCTTAAACAAAAGCACACATCAACAGTTATTGCTTATCTCCCCCACGGGCCATGTGAGCAAGACTGTGGGGCCCTCCAGGCGGCAGGAAGAGGAAAGCAGTTTATGCACTGCTCTTTCTCACTATTTTGGGAGAAGCTGAGGACCTGAAAAAGGTGACTTTAGTCACTAGAGTGGTTTGTGAAGAGCTTTGCTGTTTTGACCAGACAGGCAGAATGCAAATATAGAAGGAGAGTATGAAAGATATTAAATATCAAGCCAGAAATGTCTGGCTCAGAAATTTGTAAAGAAGTAGGTCCTGCATGAGGGAAAACTCAGCAGACCACCAAGCTCTGGAAAAGACACTGCAGGAGTTGGTAAATGAAATTTAAGGGAAGGCATCCATATTGGAGGGGGCTTTTTTTCTTTTTTTTTTCTTTTCTTTT